>NC_081386.1:32406519-32706519 GCF_030684315.1 Stegostoma tigrinum | reverse complement strand
GCCAGCAGTCACATGACACCAGAAGGAGCAGCAGTCCGAAAGCTTGTGATTTCAAACAAATCTGTTGGACTGTAACCTGGGTGTCGTGTGACTTCTGATCATGGCTTTAAAAGCCTTGTTCCTGGTTTGTGGCTATCGGCCAGCTACAGAAGAGTGAGTTCCAGTTTGTAGCTCAGTTTCTTTCTCACGTCAGGGGACAACAAATGTTCCCATTCCTCCCTGAAATGCCTGGGCCTTCAGAATCCATTTGGACACTGTGCGGCCAGTTTTCATCCTAGGTCTAGCTCACCAGCTAATGGTTAGTGTTCCCTTCACTCACCTTCAGTTGGTGATTCCAGGAGAATGAGATGCCCCTCCTCTTGGAGCTCTGAGAATTATTAAAAGGTGAAACAAGTGGGAAAATGGGAAAGCGGAGAGAGAGGGCTTTCTTGTTTCTCCATATTTCTAACTGGACTGCATTCAGGGTACACATAAATCCATGGCAGATGTCATGTCAGATAGAGACAAAACGTCTTCTGGGACATACAATCAGGAATTGGAGGTGGTAGAGGGGAAAGAACAAGCAAAGTACAAAGTTTCATTTTTGAAATATCTTTGTCCAAAACACCAAGAAACTGAAGGTTGCAGTAGCTCAAAGGACCACCTTGAGATGACAGTTTCAGCTGGAATTTCACAAGATGTATCAGAGGAACACCTGAATGAACCAAGTGAAGTCTGTAAGGGTAGGATTTATGATTTTGAAGGAAATGGGTCTGCCACCCGATTGAGCTCTAGTGCCAATTACTAGGCAACAAGGTTTCAGTTAAAAGGGGGACAATTTAAAGGAGATATAAGAGGTACATTTTCTAGACAGAGTGATAAGTGCCTGAAATGTACTGCCAGAGGAGGTGAGAGAAGCAGATACAGTATCAATGTTTAAGACACATCTCAGGTAACCAGCTAGAAACTGATGTCCATTTCAAGCCCACCGACTCCCACAGCTACCTAGAATATACCTCCTCCCACCCACCCTCCTGCAAAAATTCCATCCCCTATTCCCAATTCCTCCGCCTCCGCCGCATCTGCTCCCAGGATGAGGCATTCCACTCCCGCACTTCCCAGATGTCCACGTTCTTCCAGGACCGCAACTTTCCCCCCGCATTGGTCGAGAACGCCCTTGACCGTATTTCCCGCATTTCCCGCAACACATCCCTCACACCCCGTCCCCGCCACAACCGCCCCAAGAGGATCCCCCTCATTCTCACACACCACCCAACCAACCTCTATACACAATGCATCATTCTCCGACACTTCCGCCAACTACAATCCGACCCCACCACCCAAGCCACTTTTCCATCCCCACCCTTGTCTGCCTTCCGGAGAGACCACTCTCTCCGCGACTCCCTTGTCTGCTCCATGCTCCCCTCCAACCCCACCACACCCGGGACCTTCCCCTGCAACCGCAGGAAGTGCTACACTTGCCCCCACACCTCCTCCCTCACCCCCATCCCAGGCCCCAAGATGACCTTCCATATCAAGCAGATGTTCACCTGCACATCTGCCAATGTGGTATATTGTATCCATTGTACCCGGTGTGGCTTCCTCTACATTGGGGAAACCAAGCGGAGGCTTGGGGACTGCTTTGCAGAACACCTCTACTCGGTTTGCAACAAACAACTGCACCTCCCAGTCGTGAACCATTTCCACTCCCCGCCCCATTCTTTAGATGACATGTCCATCATGGGCCTCCTGCAGTGCCACAATGATGCCACCCAAAGGTTGCAGGAACAGCAACTCATATTCCGCCTGGGAACCCTGCAGCCTAATGGTATCAATGTGGACTTCACAAGCTTCAAAATCTCCCCTTCCCCCACTGCATCCCAAAACCAGCCCAGTTCTTCCCCTCCCCCCACTGCATCACACAACCAGCCCAGCTCATCCCCTCCCCCCACTGCATCCCAAAACCAGCCCAGCCTGTCTCCGCTTCCCTAACCTGTTCTTCCTCTCACCCATCCCTTCCTCCCACCTCAAGCCGCACCTCCATTTCCTACCTACCACCTCATCCCGCCTCCTTGACCTGTCTGTCTTCCCTGGACTGACCTATCCCCTCCCTACCTCCCCACCTATACTCTCCTCTCTACCTACCTTCTTTTCTCTCCATCTTCGGTCCACATCCCCCTCTCTCCCTATTTATTCCAGTTCCCTCCCGCCATCCCCCTCTCTGATGAAGGGCCTAGGCCCGAAGTGTCAGCTTTTGTGCTCCTGAGATGCTGCTTGGCCTGCTGTGTTCATCTAGCTCCAAACTTTGTTATCTTATTTAAGACACATCTTGACAGTTACATGAATAGACAGGGAACAGTGGAATATGGACTACGTGGGGGCAATAGGTTCTGTGTTTAGAAACAACGTCATGTGTTGATGCAGGCTTAGTGGGCCGAAGGACCCGTTCCTGTGCTGTACCATTCTTTGTTCTTTAATCCTGTTACTTGACCCAAATACGATGATCCATGTGTGACAGATGGTGGTGGAACACATCAGAACAAACTGTGATTTCCCTAGGCGTCATCACCAAAATAAATTCACAACAAATCATTCCAAAAGGATGGTGACTAATGAAGAAGAAATGCCTCATCAGGGGTTATAATCCCTGTGTTAAAGGACTTGAACATATCTTTTGTTGCAAGCTGAAACCGAATTGCTTCTCTACCTCACTGCTCGACCAGGACGTGAAGCATTGGATAAATAATTCCGCCAGAACATGAGAGGAACCATAAACATTTGATGAGTATTCAAAAGTGGAAAATATTGAATTGTGATTGTAAAACGAGAAAAACATTAATGAAAACAGTTTGTGCTTGATTAAACCAGAAGGAAATGTATTGGCAGCAAAATGCAGAGTGGCTGACTGTTCCATTAGAGAGTTCTTGGGAGCAAAATCTGGCCTTCTGGGAAACTAATGAGAATCTGCATAGTTCTGGGAATGAGAACTTCTTGGAACATTTGAGATATCACTTTGTTTGAACTAGTTGAGGATAAGTGTCTTCATAAGATAAATATACATTGAGACTCGAAAACTACTTTGGGAGTGCGGTAAAGAATGAACGGCTGCATCTTATCCAACATGGTTAAAGGCAAAATCCCAGCATCTGCTTGAGCTGTCAATTTTTCCGAATTATTCTAGATTGTATACCTGTTGTGTGCCATGCTGAACAAATGACTGTAGTCCAGGCTCTTGTGATGCAGTGGTAGTGTCTCTATGTCTGGGTTAGGAGGCCCAGATTCACGTTTTACCTGCTGTAGACATGTGTAATAACATTTGTTGATCTTTTACTAGGTTGATTAGTAAAAGATCAACAAGTCACTGATGCCAGCAAGCTTTGTGGATACAGCTTTACACACTACAAATTGTGTGTCCCTGTGCAGAAAGGCACTTCTGCCACTCAAAGAGGCAGCCTGGTACTGGGCTAACCATAGCTGTCCTTCACAAGTTAGAGATGGCAATACCAGTTAGAATCATTGCTTCTGTAACAGGAGCAATATGACAGGAAAAGATGATAGTGTACAACAAACAATTTTGGATATAATAAAACAGTGCAGAATTCTGGAGAAGGGTCACTGGGCTCAAATCGTTAACTCTGTTTCTCTCTCCACAGATGTGCCAGACCTGCTGAGTTTCTCCAGCAATTTCTGCTTCTCTTTGTTAAGGAATTTTGAATGTTAATCCACAAGCCTTGTTTGTTCCTGCCAGCACATGTTCTCTACATTTGGATGTTTGTGATGGTGTCATTTGGACCTAATGTTTTCTTTGACCAAGTATAAAATGTTTATGTGCATTTCTTAGCTTCAGCCCATCTGCCCTACCTTACAGCAAAACCATTGAGTTAAACAAGATTAATGCCTGGAAACCTGTCCACTAACAGTGCATCAGAGATGTCACTAATTGAAATCTCTGACATGATCCTAATAGGGTCATTTGCTAATATTTTGCTTGTAGACACAAAAGCTCCTGCAGAAGGTGTTTCTAGTTTCAAGTTTGTGGTATTCAGATGACATCCCTTTGAGCTCAATATGACAAGCAAATAATTTCTGGAAAAGAAATTCCACGTTGATGGAACTGAGAGAAACCATTAAGAAACTGAGAGAAACCAAAATGTTTCTTGCAGATTGTAGAAGTGGAAATGGGTTTGAGCTTGCTTACTGTTGGTGTTATTGCATTACCCTAAATGTGCTCTACGTGTCATCTGAACAGCTGAAAACATGGGCGACTTAACTGGTGATGACTAATAGATGAAAAATACCACGGGTGATTTGATGATGGGAAAAAATGTTCAGTTGTGTACACGAACACTTCTGGATATATAAAAAACAGAAAAGAGAAGGGTTTGAGCCAACACTGCAAGATGCTTCTTAACGTACTGAAGATTTGGGGAAACCACACACTTTGAACCAGATTTGGGGCATTGAAAGAGAAAGGGGAAGCCGTTCAGATGTGAAGCAGACATTGAGTCTATACCAAGCCTGGAAGAAAAACTTAAAGGGAACATTGCGGTCCTTGACAGAGAAACACAAAATATTCACATAGTTGCATCAAATAATTTATGAGTTTGTTATTCTGTATGATGTTCACAATTGGCAGATTAGCACGTTAAAGCAGATGATGGAAAATTGCTTGTTGCTGGGATGAAAGGAAGTGTGGTGGTGATGTAGGGGTAATTAATGTGACTGTTTTGGTCTTCCAGGCTAATGTTCTGTTGACATGGGTTTGAATCCCACTGTGGCAGATGCTGGAATCTGAATTCAGTTATAACCTGCAATAAAAGACCTGCCTAATGGTGACCACTGTCAATCATTGTAAAACCCCATCTTGTTCACTAATGCCCTTTAGGAAAGGAAACCTGCCACCCTTACCTGGTCTGGCCTACATGTGACTCCAGACCCACAGCAATGTGGTTGACTCTTAACTGCCCTCTGGGTATTTAGGGATGGACAATAAATACTGGCCCAGCCAATGATGTCCACAGGCCATGAAAAGATAACAGAAACTTTGAAAAACATGAGGTCTCCAAAGATATTGATGATTTGTCCAGTAAGCCATTGTGTGGTGAATGTAGTATTGAACTCTTAAGTCACCAGTTAAGTTCGCCCATGTTTTCAGCTGTTCAGATGACACCTAGAGCACATTTAGGGTAATACAATAACACCAACAGTAAGCAAGCTCAAACCCATTTCCACTTCTACAATCTGCAGTTTGCAAAAATGCAGCTGGCAGATATTGTTCTTGCACATTAATGACTCTCCACATCCTCTTGCCCCTCCCTGTTTCTGTAGCCTTCAGGGAGTGAGGTTTTTCTAAGCTTAAGTTGATTAAAACATACAATTGTTCCCTCAATGATATGAGAAACATTGATTGGGTTTTCCGACTTGTCAGTAGAAATGGAATCACAGAAAATGGTGACCCAAAGGAACTGGTTTCGACATTTGCTGAATTACAAGCAACAGAAAGGTAAATTGGGATAACAAGGTGTAGAGCTGGATGAACACAGCAGCCAGGCAGCATCAGGGGAAGAGGAAAGCTGAGGTTTTGGGTCTGGACCTTTCTTCAGACCCTTTTTCTGAAGAAGAGTCCAGACCCGAAACGTCAGCTTTCCTGCTCCTCTGATGCTGCTTGGCCCGCTGTGTTCACCCAGCTTTGCACCGTGTTATTTCAGATTCTCCAGCTTCGGCAGTTCCTACTATCTCTGAGAAAGTTAAATTGCTTATTTTAGGAAGCACACAGTACAGTACTATGTCCTGTGAGCCAAAATGCTCGCACCATTGGGCATTGTACATTGAATGTCTTGTGGAAAGTGGGGAACAAGAATGTGCTATCAGCATCATAATTGTTTCTTATTTTTCTTGTAAAATTAGTCTGCAATATGTTTATAAATGCAATATACTTGTTACAATGCAGTATGTAGATAATTTCCAATGAGGAGTTGATGGTGCAGTGCTATTCTCACTTGACTAATAATCCAGAATCCTCGACTAATCTTTTGGGAACACTGGTTCAAATGCCAGTGTGGCAGATGGTGAAATTAGAATTCTATGAAAAATCTGGAATCAAAAAGTTAGTCTAAGGATGACCAAGTAACTACCATTGTAAGAACCCATTTAGGTCACACTGTCCTATACAGAAAGAATTTTTGTTTTATTTACGTGGGTGTCATTAGCTGGCTGGCACTTATTGCCTGTCCTAGCTGCCCTGGAGAAGGAAATCTGCCATCCTTACCTAGTCTGGTCTACATGTGACTCCTAAGCCGTGGTGATGTACAGGACTCTCAACTGCCCTTTGCAATGGCGTAAAGATCCAATCAATCCAAGGGTAATTGGGGTTACCAACAAATCATGGAATCTCCACAGTGTGGAAACAAGCCATTTGGCCCATCGAGTCCATGGCCTTCTCAGTAGAGTGACCCACTCCACCCTCTCCCTGTAGCCCTGCATTTCCCATTGCTAATCCACCCAGCCTGCACATCTTTGGACTGTGGGAGGAAACTGGAGCACCCAGAGGAAACCTAGGGAGACACAGGGAGAATGTGCAAACTGCACACCGTCACCGGAGGGTAGAATCAAACTTGTGTCCCGAGCGCTGTGAGCAGTTCCAACCACTGAGCCATGCGATGCCCCAAAGCCAATTTTGCCAGTGATGCCCACTTGGGGGAAATGGGTGGTGCCACTGGTGCTTAGTTAAGAGTTCTGCATTTTCAACTTTGACCATTGAGAACGCTCCTGGCAGGTAGTCACGTGATGTGGGTCAAGGTCTCATGCAGAGGTGGAGAGTGTAAAGCTCACGCATGGTGCCAAGGGAATGTGGTGCTGCAGTAGCAGAGCAGTGGAACCCCAGGCAGCTGAATGTGGGGTAAGGCAGGCCACAGATAATGGCTACCCATGAGTTTGGCAGCTGTCAGTGAAAGTATAAGGCATGTTCGGAAGGTTACAAGGTCCTTGCAGAGTTCTTGTGATGGAGGCTGTTGCAGAGATGGGGGAGGTGACTTAGAAGTGGAGGAGGGCAGAAGGGGCCACCAGATTTGCCCAGGACCTGGGCCCAGTGAGACTGTGACATCTGTATATTGGAATGAACCTATGACCCTTCCATTGGGATGACTTAGGAGCAAAATAAATGCCAAGAAATGTAGAGAAATCACTCTGAGTAGCAAACAGAAGGCAACTCGGCAGTGCCTTCTGCAGGGCAATTAGGGGTGGGTAACAGATGCTGGTCCAGCCAATGACGCTTACTTTGCAAAAATGAAAGTTTGAAAAACATTGTTCATTCCCTCCATTGAGCCATTTTAACATCCTGTGTCAGCATGGAGTAAGTTGGGAAAAAAGAGAGTTTGCCATCTGGGTTCGGTTTCTGACTCGCCCTGTGGGTAGTCATCAGTAAAGAATACTTGAACTCTGGTGGTGATGGTCACCTGCTTTCAATTTGCTGAAAGGTTGAAAAATTGCTAACTTTATTGCATGTGATTCCTTCCCATCCTCCCCTGATTGGGTGTGTTTATAAATATTGCCCCTTTATTTGGGCATGTCAACTGTGGGTGGTCTCTCTCTCTCTATTTGCATTTTGATTTGTTTTTGTGGATTGTCACTATGTATTATCTAATGGAAAACAGGGAAGTCGATTGATTGACAGCTTTTATATTAATACAGCCATTTGATTATTTAGATTACAGAGGAGAAACATATCAGGATCATTGTGAATTCACATTATAGGATATAACACGGACTTCATCTGACTTCATTCTTCACAGTCAACATTAGAAAATTTGTGCTTGGCTTATTTCTTCTTGTCAGCAACAACTGACTGCATTTACGTAGTGTCTTCATTGTAGGCAAATCATCCCAAATCATGTCATAGGTATGTAACTGAACAAAATTTAACAACAAGCCATAGCAGTAGTTCAGTTGGGCCGAAGACTTGTTTGGTGGGGTGTGCTATAAATAGCACATTAAATGAGGAGAGGGAGAAGTAGAGAGATTGAAAGAGTGAATGCTAGAGCTTGGAACGCAAACAACTGAATACAGGGTCACCAATAGCATGGTGCTGGACATCGGGGACAAACGAGCCAGAATTGGAAGATTGCAAAGATGTTGGAGAGTTCTAGTTACAGAAGCCGTTACAGAAATGGAGAGTGGGAGGGCCATGGAGGAATTGGAACAAGAAGATGAGAATTTTGAAATTAGTATGTTGCTGGACCTGAGGCTGAGGGAGGGGAGTGCCAATAGGACAATTGGGAAATGAGAAAGCTTCGAATACTCATTTTGGAAAGATTCACTTAAATAATGTTCCTGAGGTCTCTGTTGACTCTTATCTTGTCAGTACATCGGAACATAGTCTAGATTCAATGCTTGGGCGCCGGCTCCTTGTTTGTAGTGTTCTAGACCTGAGCAGGATAATGATATCATCAACTTTGTTTCTCCAGGATAACTCAAGTTAGTTGGGGAGAGAGTCGACAGCATCAGGTTCCCAGTGGTGACAATAACTGACAATTCATCCTAGACTTCCCACGTAAACACAACTGTCAAGAAGACATAAGAATGCCTCCTCTTCCTCAGGTGGCTTAGGAAATTCTGAATGTCCATAAGGACCCTCCCCAACTTTTACACCATAGAAAGCATTCTACCCGAGTGCATAATGGCCTGGTACAGCAACTGCTCTTCCCAGGACCTTACAAAACTACAGAAAGTTGTGGTGCAAGGCCCAGGTCATCATGGAAGGGCAGCCTCCTATCCATGGACTCCGTTTACTCTTCTCACTGCCTCCCACCCCAGTGATGCTCCCTTCCAACATCTTCCGTTAGGCAGAAGATACAAAAGCTTGAACACATGCACCAGCAGATTCAAGAACAGCTTCTTCCCCGCTGTTATTAGACTGCCGAATGAACCTGTCTAACTTCAAATAAAGTTGATCTTATTAATATTGACCTTCCTTTGTGCACTTCCTGTGCAGCCATAACCTTGCACATCTCGCTCTGTGTAAGCACCCTCTGATCTGTATGTCCTTGTTTCCAATGATCTGCCTGTACAGCTTGCAAAACAAAACTTTTCACTGTACTTAGGTACATGAGACTACAATAAATGAAATCAAGTCAAATCAACTCAGGGTTTTCAGTCTAGGAACTGTCTGTATTTAAATGTTGTGCAGGGAAAAAATTCAAGCTGGGTTGCAGGATTTGCTGTAATTAAATAGCCAGCCAATCTCACAGAGTTAGCTCCCACTTGAATAACTGCAGTGAGGATTGGATACTTGAGGAAGTAATTATTGTCCATGAATTTGCCCGTTACAGGGTCAGAAAAGAGAAACTCAATGTGTTAAGTGACACATCATCACACATGAAATTCCAAAACAATTTAAAGCAAGGCCATATTGGGATCTTGGAGCAATTTAGCTTGGGACTTTGAATTCCATACCGCTCCCATTACACACTCTCCTTCTGCTCGTGAAATGCTTTCAATTTGAATTCCTATTCAAATGGGAATGTTTGTTTTTTATATTCAGGCTGAGCCGTCACATTGTATTCTGAAAAGACAGTTGATGCAGAATGGTGCTCAACTGTTTGACCATATATTTATTTACAGATTAAAACATAACGAGCCTATTCCTCCCAACTCAATTACATAACTATTTTGTGCTCAGGCGAAAATCCCAATCAATTCCCTTCACCTACTTATAATTAAACAAAATTGATATACAATGAGCACAAGGTTATGGTCAGCGCTCAGCAACACAAGAAGATTTCAGTTTGTTCATTTCTGTCCCTGAATAATTTCCACAGGTAGGTGTTTTTAATCAACCTCTTCAGAGATGTTATGATGTATCTCTCAAGCAGGGGGGCTTAAACCCCAACCCTCTGGCCTAGGAGGAGGGACACTACCAGTGCACCACTAGCATTTATTTAATTGCCTTTTAAAAATTATTATTAGATCTGCTTCCAGTGCCCTTTTGGACTACACTTTCTGAACAGAGTCATACAGCACAGAAACAGGCCCTTTGGCCCAACTCGCTCATCCTAACCAGGCTTCCTAAACTGAACCAGATCCATTTGCCTGTGTTTGACCCATATCTCTCCAAACCTTTCCTACCCATGTAGCTTTCCAAATGTCTTTTAAATGTTATAATTGTATCAGCCTCTACCGCTTCCTCTGGCAGCTCATTCTATATACACACCACCCTCTGTGAAAATGTTGCCCATCAGGCCCCTTTTAAATGTATTGCCTCTCACCTTAAACCTATGCCCTCTAGTTTTAACTCCCCTACTCTGGGCAAAAGATGTTGGCTATTCACCTTATCTATGACCCTCATTTATAACCTCATGATTTTATAAATCTCTATAAAGTCACTCCTCAGCCTCCTACGCTCCAGGGGAATATGTCCCAGTGTATTCAGCCTGTCCCTATAACTCAAGCCCTCTAGTCTCAGTTACATCCTTGTAAATCATCCTAACTCGCTGTGTAACAGAACTTGAGGTGAGCACATTCTACACAGCAAAAGGGATGGAACAAATTTTAGAAGCTACAGCACAGAAGGAGGCCATTCAGGCTTACTATCCTCATTTGGTGCTATGTCCTTCACTGGAGATAACCACATCTTATTTCTGATGAACTATCTACAGAATCATCAAGTAGTGCTGTGAAGGAGGAGACCATTCAGCTCAATATTCTCGTCAAATACTGAACCAATCCCCTTTCAGATAATGGTGTGGGCAATAGCCGTTTCAGGGAACCACTCCAGATTATCAACCTCCAACTCCCACTTTTACCTCCCCCAATCGTGCCTTCAGTGATGTCCCTCATTCTGTGTCTCCTCCTCTGCAAACCACTCCACACAGAAAAGAAACTTTCACTGCACATACTCCATAACCTTCAAAAAGTTTGAGAAAAATAAAGTTGAATCTGAAATCTAAAATGAAATCAAAACTCAGATCAGCAGCAGTGTTGTGAATCTGGCATTTTGAAAGTTTCCAGGTTGGAGGAGTTGAGGGAGGACTGTGGGATGTCCCATAGCTTTTAGTTTTGAGGAAAGAGCTGAGTTAAGGTCCGAGATCGTGACAAGTTCAGATAGCAACCTCATGGGAAAAGAATGAAATAATCGGATACTGTCAGAAATAATCGGATACGCCACATCCCATCCCAGAGCGACAGAATGGCTCAGCGGTTAGCACTGCTACTTCACAGAGCCAGGGGCCTGGGTTCAATTCTACCCTTGGGCAACTGTCTGTGTGGATTCCTTCTGGTGCTTTGGTTTCCTCCCACAGTCCAAAGATGCGAAGGTTCGGTGGATTAGCCACGAGAAATGCTGGCCTATAGGCTGGGACGGGGTGGGGGGGGGGGGGTGGTGGGTGGGATGCATCAGTGTGGTCTGCATGGGCTGAGTGGCCTGCTTCCACACCGTAGGAATTCCATGATTATAATAGGAACAGGAGTGGGGCCATCAGTCCCTCAAACCTGCTTCAACATTGAATCAAAGTTTGTACGAGTTGAGCAGTCTTTACTCTGTTTGCTGAAATTTTCTAAGTGGAAGCCTATTCATCAGAATCTTGACGGCTCTGCTTGTTGCCTGGTGATCACAATGACTGTTGGATTAATGGTCATGTTTCCGTAGTGTGCAAGCAAATGTGGCAAAGCAAAGCAAACATTGTTCAACAAATTTGTTTCTGGTGATGGGTTTGAGGGAAAAACTAACAACAACAATGTGTTACAATAATGACGCATCCCCACGTGTTCCTCAGGCATCGGGGTAGGCGATTTATGAGGTGGAATGTCTTCACCCAGAGGGTGGGTAGCCTGTGGGATTCTCCACCACAGAAAATATTTGAGGTGAAAACATTGAATGAATTCGAGTGAGTGGTGGATGTAACTCTTAGGGCTAAGGGGATCAAAACGTGTGCAGAGAAAGCAAGAACAGGGTATTGAGTTGGGTGAACAGCCTCGATCATATTGAATGGTGGAACTGGCTCGTAGGGCTGAATGGTTTACTCCTGCACCTGTGTTTCCATCGTTAAAGTATAAGTATGACGCCAGGCTATACAAGAAGATATTAGAGCTAAAATCTTGAATAAAGAGATAAGTTTCAAGGTGTGCCTCAAAGGAAGAGAAAAAGACAGAGATACTTAGGGACGAATTTCCAGAATTTGGGTTCTGGAAAGAGCAACTGTCAATGGTAGACTGTGTGGGTTATTGATCCCAAATTAGATCAGGTTAGGCACCTTGCTTGGTTTTAGGGGAACTGGAGATTATGGAGAGATTATGAAGAAATGGAGGGTCAGATTTGGGGGAGGTATGCCCATGACCCCACCCACTGAATGTTAGTGTCCCATTGGACGTCAACCTAAAAATGAGGTGGAGACTTCATTTGCTGACAGTAACCAGAGAGGAGCTCAGTTCCTGCCCTCTCTGACCCAGAGGCAGGAATATTAAACTGAAGCCTTGCTCTAATGAAACAGCCAATGGTAAAGTTGTGGTATAGGGTGGTTTGTAGTTGGAAATTTCTTCCAGTAGATGGGAAATCTGTATTTGTCTGGTAAACTGCTTCTTAACATGTCACAGCAGAAAATATGTTCAATATGCTGAAATCATTACAAAGAGTGAAAAAAAAATCACTCGAACCGACGGAAAGCACAAACCAATTATACAGCTTCCAGTTTAATCCATGTGACCCTCATTTGCTGTATCCAACTCATAAAAATTTATAGCACTTGGGAGCTAGATAAGTAGAATGTTAATCTTCTGCCTGGTGCCGTATTATGTACCTGTCACTGATAAATCTGACTCTAGGGGGCCTTTCAAATGCACAGCTATACATACAGAGAACATCACATGTGAGACAAGATTTATATAACACGGTAAACTAATATATTGACCGTATTCCGGTGTGATTATACTCAGAAACTTGAATCCTCTTACATTTCAAAGGTGATAGGGAGATCTAATTGGAGCTTTTAAAATGGAAAAGAACTACAGAGTGACATAATCTCCATGGGGAAACTGGAAAGCAAAATAACCAAATTTACTGAATGACTCCCAAATGAAGGAATCAGCAACAAGGTTCCACTTTTTGTACTTTTTAACTGAACGTGAATCACCTCTAGTGCAAGTTAAACACAATTGAACAGGAAAATGCAGCTTCAAATAGAAAGGTGAATTTTTCTTTGAATTGTTGAGCAACAAAGATACATCTTTCACAATCGAATACCTTCCCTGCACCAGTGAGGCATCATGTATCTGCACAGTTCCACAACATGTTGCTCTTGATACAAACACATGAATAGTACCTTTCGCATTTCATATTTTACAGCTATGATCATCCTCAACAAGGCAATTTCTATGAACCCTCTCTCCTGTAGGTCTCTATAATCTTGTCAGTGTAGCTTTCCAAAATTCTGCTTCACAGTTTGGCTATTTCCAGGAAAGCTCCCAGCTCTTTAGAATTAGAATTTGATTTTATTGTCACATGAAGAGCAGTACAGTGAAAAGTGTACATTGCCACCATTCCCAGCACCATCTTTAATGTCTCTAGGGTGTCACACAGCTTTCATGGCTTTAGGAGTTTTCAGTTTAATTGCCCAGCTACTTCAAGAGTACCCATTATCATTGCTCCCAAACAGGAAAACTCTTACTGAATGATTTCCCTCTCCTTCTTACAAGACATCTCTATGTTCTTCTTTTTGTTTCTAACTACATTGTCTTTCTCTTTGCATTGTGCACTGATCACTTTCACTGCCCAGCTCCTCTGCTTGTAGCTCACCTTTGCATTTACCAGCCATTCTGCTTCATTTTTTAACTTCCTTTCTGTTGGTACTGCTTCCAAGTTAAAGGTCAGCATGGACGATATTGTTCATAGTCGAAGAAGGGTAGAAGTGATTTCCAATAAATTTGACATAAACTCCTGATTTTCCTTTTCAAAAAAATTTAAACAGTTTTAGATAACATTTTTGAAAATGTTAAAAAATTTCCTTTATGCTCTGTTTCTGGTTCAAATGTCATCATAAGAGGCACACTTTCTTCTGGTGGGGAAATCCAGAACTAGATGGAGCAATCTCGAAATTAGAGTGAGGTTATTTAGGAGTGATGTCAGGAAAATTATTTTTCATAGAAAGGCTGGTGGAAATCTTCAGTGGTCTCCCTTGAAAAGCATGGATCTTGGGAGTTAATTGAGGGATACATACTTGCTAGGAAACCACGTCGCTTTTCTTTGAGACGGTGTTGTAGAATCCTAAAAAGAGCCGAGGAAGCCGATGGAGCCTCCATTTTGTAGTGATTGTATTGAGGTCATAGAATAGAATTTCCCTAATTGGGGCTGCTAATCTGGTCCAATCAGGGAGCCCTGGCTGACAGATATAAACAGGAGTGTCAGAGGTTCTGCTTGCTCAGAGAGCTGGCTCTGAGGGAACTGGATCGGTGTCAGGGATGCTCCATATGCAAATAAAGGATGGCGGGTGACCAATTTCACATTTACCATCTTGTTTAAAAACAGTGCTGCTGACAGTGTAGCACTCCCTCTGTACTGGGAATGTCAGTATAGATTACTTGCTGCAGTTACTGCATTGACACATACACACAGATTCTGACTGACAGTGAGTAATAGTACCCCCTACAGCAGCAGGCTCTGGAATCAGTTGAAACTCAATGTTTATCATTCTTAAATGCTGGCTATGATATTTCTTGATGTTTATTTTTTGTGAATTGTAGTTTGAGGTGAAGTGTTGGTGTTGGTAATCCTGGGTATTCATTACCACTGTTTAAATTGCATACTGAAACAAATCCGATAGTTGATGAAGAAACCACATTCTTCGATTTTCCCAAACCAGCTGCTGTGCAGATGTTTGTAATCTGCTGAAATCAGAGCTTGTGTTCCAAAGACTGATGAAAAAACAATCGCATTAAATTCGTTAAACATACAAAAATGATCTCAACAGTGTTTGTAATTTAATTGCAGATGGTAGCAGATTTCTAACTGATCTTTGATGTCTGACCTGAAGCCAGGATTTCTCACCCACATGTTAGCACTTATACTAATTTAATATAATCTCCTTTAGACTACGATTTAATGGGTGTTTGGCTTCACCGAATTGGTTCCTTTATTGACAATTTGATGTTGGGGAAATGCAATTTGCAAGTTAAAGGGTTGCATCGACTTCCATTGACCAACTTTTCAAGTTTCACCCTATCAACTGACTATTTTGCACAATGGTTATTTGACTCATGCTTTGATTTAGAAAGTTTCAGTTTGTTGAAAAGACTTGAAGCGGGGCAGTTTAAATTGAGATGTAAATCAGTAAGCGTGCTGAATCTATGTGAAGCTGGAAGGCAGTCCCAAAGAAGACTCTCTGATGAAGGGTCTAGGCCCAAAGCGTCAGCTTTTGTGCTCCTGAGATGCTGCTGGGCCTGCTGTGTTCATCCAGCCTCACATTTCATTATCCCAAAGAAGACCCTTTGCGCTTGAAGCATTAACTTGTTTCTCTGCCCACAGACTGTGCTCATTCTCTCTCTGTGTTGCAGATTTCCAGCATAGTATTTTGCTTTTATTTTCATGGAATGTTGTGGCATGTATTGGGAGTGAGAGGCAACCAATTCTTCTTAAAAAAATCTTAATCATGTACAGAATGCCATAGAACATACAACATTGAAACAGACCATTTGGCCCAGCTGGTTCATACTAGTGTTTATGCATGTCAGCCTCTTCTCACTCCATCAGCACGTCCTTCTAATTCATTCTGCCTCGTAGTTTATCCAGTGTGGTCTTAAACGTTTCGATAATACATGACAACCACACCCTGTAGAGGTGAGTTCCATGTTCTCACCACTTTTTGGGAAAAGACATTTCTCCTGGTTTCACTGTAAGATAATAAAGTGTGAAGCTGGATGAACACAGCAGGCCCAGCAGCATCTCAGGAGCACAAAAGCTGATGTTTCGGGCCTAGACCCTTCATCAGATCCTCTGATGAAGGGTCTAGGCCCGAAACGTCAGCTTTTGTGCTCCTGAGATGCTGCTTGGCCTGCTGTGTTCATCCAGCCCCACACTTTGTTATCTCAGATTCTCCAGCATCTGCAGTTCCCATTATCTCCGTTTAAATTGAGGTGTTGCCGGACCTGGAGCCAATGCAGGTTAGCCAAGATGGGGAGTGTAATAGGTGAAAGGGACTTGGTGTGAGCTGGGAGATGAGCAGCAGGGTTGGACTAAGTTCAAGTTTATAGAATGTGCAAGCTAGAGGGTGGCCAGGAGAGAAATGCAATGGTTGTGTGTAGAGGTGACAGACTCACATGAGAGTTTCTGCAGCAGATGAGCTGAGGCTGAAAAAGTAGTAAAATTGCAGTTTTCATTTACTTCCATATATGGATGGTCGGTGAGGGTTGTGAATTAGATTGAAAAAGTATCTTTACATTTACCAGTGAAGTTAAACTAGTTTCACTGTAGACGTAGGGCAGTAAGACTGAGGGAATGATTTGACCTACTGTGTCCTGCTTAAATCAAAAGACTCAACACAATTTCACTTTGCTCATTACATACTTAATTAAAATATTCAAAAACATGTCCCTAATAAGGTTTTGGATTGATGGATTCACACCCGTGTCTCATGTGTTTTGACCCATGACCTATGTTGGTCACGTGACATGACCATCAGCCGTGTGCCTGTCTACTGATGCGTGCACTGTCCTCATTAGAATATGAGCCTTGAGTAATCCCTGTGTTTGCAGAGCAGTTTAATTCACTCATCGTCTGCCGAGCTGACACCTAGAGCTGGTGCTAATTAAATGAGGTGGCACCAACCTTGTGCTGGCTTCACATTCATGGCCAGACCTTTGCTTTAATGCACAATGTCAAACAATGGCAATTTTCTCTTATTTAAAAAAAACACACAAAAGCGGTTCAGTTGTTCGTATGATCAGATATTTTAAGGAGAAATAAACATTTGCAAGGAACATTTGACTTCCGTCTCTCACCATGGTAAATGCACACAGCTAGTCTACATCTGTTGTAGAGTCATACAGTCATACAGCACGGAAACAAGACTCTTCAGTTAAACCAGTCCATGCTGAAAATAATCCCAAACTAAACTAGTCCCACCTGCCTGGCCCATATCCCTCCAAACCTTTCCTACTCACATACTTCTCCAAATGTGTTCTAAACATTGTAATTGTACCCACCTCCATCACTTCATCAGGAAGCTCATTCCACACACAAACCACCTACTGTGTAAAAAAATAGTCTCTTATATCTTCTTAAAATCTCTCTCCTCTCACCTTAAAAATGTGCCCGCTAGTCTTGAGATCCTCCATCCTAGGGAAAAGCCAACTACCATTAATTCTAGCTACATCCCTCATTATTTTATTAACTTCTACCAGGTCGTTTCTCAACGTCCTGTGCTCAAGTGAAAGAAGTCCCAGCCTATCCAGCCTTTCTTTATAACTCGAACCTTCCATACCTGGCAACATCCCGGTAAATCTCTCAGAGATAGTAAGAATTGCCGATGCTGGAGTCAGGGATAACACAGTGTGGAGATGGAGGAACACAGCAGGACAGGCAGCATTAGAGGAGCAGGAAAGTTGACATTTCAGGTCAGGAACCTTCTTCAGAAGACCAGACCCGAAGCATGAATTTTCCTGCTCCTCTGATGCTGCCTGGCCTGCTGTATTCCTTCAGCTCCACACTGTATTATCCTGATAAATCTCTTTTGAACCCTGCCCAGCTTAATAATATCCTTCCTATAACTGGTTGACTACGACTGGACATAGTATTCAGAAGAAGCCTCACCAAGAATTGTTACCCCAGAAACACGAGTGTGCCCAAAATAGAGATGTTTAATTATTGCCTGGAATATGGTTCACTTCAAACTCAGCTGCTGTTATCTTCAACTTGTCTGTGATGTGTCTTAGAAAGACATATCTCCTCACCCCTCTTGTAGTTCCGCATGTGTTGATGTTGACTCAACAACTTGCATTTATTTAGCACCTTTAAGAATATAAGAACTAAGAGCAGGAGTAAACAATCCAGCCCCTCAAGCCGACTCTGCCATTTGATACAATCATGCCTGATCTCGTCTCATCCTCACCTCCACTTTCCCACCTGCTCTCCATGACTCTTCAACCTGTTACTAATTAAAAAGTAAGTTAGAAAATGATCCCAAATCCCTTACCATGACCCTGTTTGCCTTATTGAACCTGTCCTCGATGGCCGTCTTCATGCATCTGATGATGCAGTAAATGCTAACAGGTCATTCTGACAATAACAGCTTCAGAATTTCATCAAATACTGTTCGATAGGACCCACACTGTGGCAGTTGGCAATTAATTCCTGGGCTGATTACTCCCTTAAAGTTGCATTGTGATATTTTTCATGTTTTCCCAGCAACTAAACATTTGACTAGCTGCATAACACTTTAGGACATTGTGAAAGGTGCCATATAAATTTTTCTTGCTTTCACACAGTGAGAGGCAGGGAGGTTAGTTGCAACAACGCACGACTTTCTGCCTTGATCAATAAACCCAGCCTTAATCGAGACATGGAAAAGAATAAACTCACAACTAATCTGTGCAATCAATATTTCAGAGAATGAGTGGGACAGGCTCCCAAGGGCATAGCAGAAGCAGTTAGTATTGATTCATTCAAATTCAAAATTAAATCTTGTTTCAGGAAAGCATTTTTAGGATCCAGTATTTGAGTAATCCGAGACATGATATGTGGTGAGTGGACTGTAGCTTGGAAGAGCAGGTCACCTTTGACCTGCGCTAACCACTGGGGATTTCCCTCACTTCCTGTCTGAGTTTGTTGTAAACTCTGATCAAGATCGATCACTGTGATTAGCCAGTAACTCTATTATAGTGTACCACATGACAGCCAGGATTGTAGCAGCTAAATCTACAAATAGATCTTGCTCTCTCATTTTCCAGCCAATGTGGAAAAAGCCAAGGCCTTCCAATGAGGATGATTCCAAGGAATGAGACGCTTCAGTCCTGAGTTTGGAGCATGTTGTTCCTGCTTTCCTTGGCAAGCACAAGGCCAAGAGGAAATCTGAAAAAAAAAGTTCCCAAAACCACGAGGGCTCTGCACAGAGGCAATGGGGAGAAACTGTTCCTGCTCATCAGAGGATCGGGAACCAAGGGCCGCAGATTGAAAGTGTTTTGCCAAAGAAGCAAATGTGAGGTGAGAGAGAAAAAAAAGCCATTTTCATACAGGAAGTGACTGGGGTTTGGAACGCACTGCCTGGGAAATGTAGCGGAGGCAGATTCAATTGACACACTGAAGAGGGTGTTGGATGATTGTTTAAATTGAAACATGCAAGATAACAGGCAAGAGGCTGGCACTGAGTCAAAATGCTCAGAGATCTCTACCCTGCATATTGTGGTGGCTTCAGTTGGTCTGTGATTCCAAGCTGTGTTTTCTTCAGTATCGTGGAAGAGCCCAGCCCTAGATTCCAACGAATGGGATTGGGTCCTTGACCCAGAGCTGTTAAACGGACATTGTCTTAAATTCTCTTTTTTTGAATTTTTTTTCCCTTTCCTATATTCTGGTAGAAAGACTGTTATTCTGAATATTTTTACCTTTGTTTTACTAATTTATTACTGTGGTTTTCTACCTTTGACTGTCTGTAATGCTGTTTTTTAAAAAATTCTTCTAATTGCTTTTCCCAAGAATTTGTAGTCAGGCATCTGTACCGAGGTACCGATGTGTCTAAGGTGGCACTGTAAATGGCAATTTTTAAACTTTTCTCTATAATCATTGTCATTTATATAAATGATTTGGATGCGAATATAGAAGGCATGGTTAGTAAGTTTGCGGATGACACCGAAATCGGTGGCATAGTGGACAGTGAAGAAGGTTTTCTAAGATTACAGAGGGATCATGATCAATTGGGCCAATGGGCTAAAAATTGACAGATGGAGTTCAATCTGGATAAATGCGAGGTATTGCAATTTGGTACAACAAACAGGCGTAGGGCTTATACAACTAATTTTAGGGCCTTGGGTAGTGTTGTCAAACAGAGTGATCTACGGGCACAGGTACATAGTTCTTTGACGTTTGTGTCACATATAGACCGAGCGGTTAAAAACGCATTTGGCACACTTGCCTTTATTGCTCAGACCTTTGAGTATAAGAGTTGGGAAGTCATCTTGAAGCTGTACGGGACATTGGTGAGGCTTCTTCTGGAGTACCGTGCCCAGTACTGGTCGCCCAGTTATAGGAAGGATATTACTAAGCTGGAGAGGGTTCAGAAGAGATTGACCAGGATGTTGCTGGGTGTGGAAGGTCTGAGTTATAAAGAAAGGCTGGATAGGCTGGGACTTTTTTCACTGGAGCGTAGGAGGTTGAGAAACGACCTGATAGACGTTTATAAAATAATGAGGAGTACAGATAGAGTTAATGGCAGTTATTTTTTCCCTAGGGTAGAGGATTTCAAGACTAAGGGGCATTTTCTAAGGTGAGAGGGGAGAGATTTAAAAAGGATGTGAGAAGCAAATTTTTTACACAGAAGGTAGTTCACGTGTGGAATGAACTTCCGAAAGAACTGGTGGATGCAGGTATAATTACAATGTTTAATGGGCATTTGAATAGTTACATGAATAGGAAAGCTTTGGAGGAATATGATCCAGGAGCAGGCAGGTGGGACTGGTTTAGTTTGGGATTATGTTTGGCATGGACTGGTTGGACTGGAGGATCTGTTTCTGTGCTGTATGACTCTATGACTCAATGAAGCTAATTAATTCATTCAATTCATTCCCCAGATCCTGCCCCAATCAGATACTCCACTAAATGGTTCTCCATTTTAAAGAGATCCTGGTCCAAAGAGACATTCTAACCTCAAATGTAAATAGATCATGTTGGAAATATTTAGCAGATTCGTCGTTGGCTGTTTGAGAGAGAAGCAGGGTGAATGTCTCAGGCTGATGACCTCCTGCAGCTCACAGTCTCTGTCCATTTCTCCCCCCAGAGATGCTGCAGATCGGTTGCATATTTCTAGCAATTTCTGTTTGCCAGTAGAAGTATGTTAAAGCACAGTCATCAGGCTCCAGAAATTGAGATAGTTTTAGAACTGAGTTCTGGGGAGATGATCGCAGAGTAGAACAAAACACACGGAGGAGAGATCCAGGGTCAGTGGTGTCATCTGGAGGGGGTCAGTTGGAGTGCTGGTGGTGGTGGGGCAGTCAGAACCAAAGAAGCTATTGGGCTGGAGACAAGGGGTTTATTTGGGGCTGAAGGAGGAATTTTGGGGTTGGGGTTATTCTGGGTCAGCGTAGTATTGGATGAAGAAGGTATTCAGGGTCGGGGTATTTGGAGCTGGGGATTGGTTGTGGGAGAAGGTCAATGGATGCATGAAACCAATGAGGCAATTTGGACTGGGCCAAAGAAAGAGGTGGTGCCCAGTGGGCTATGGGAGTTTGGCTTTGAAAGCGATGAGGCCAGGGTGGTGAAGGGTGGGGAAGATGTGAGGGGGTCTCAGATTGGGGCATTCATCTGGGATTGAAGAAAGAGCCAGGAAGCTGATTTAAAACAAATCCTTGACATATTGATCATATTGGAATTCCACTGTATTTCAGAGTCCCAGCAGTGCTTTTGTGCTCTATTCACCTGTTTGTAATATCCTTACCTCCTCTGTCCTTGAACCCAGCCTTAAAACTGACTCCTGCTCACAATCCCATTCCTGACCCCCTTCAACGTGAGGGATGGAAATGGGTGAAGAGACAGAAAGGTTTGCTGATGCTGTGGCTGTATGGATTTCTGGAGTTATGTCACAGATCAGTTATTATGGGAAATGCAGATGCTGGAGAATCCAACATAACAAAGTGTGGAGCTGGATGAACACAGCAGGCCAAGCAGCATCTCAGGAGCACAAAAGCTGACGTTTCGGGCCTAGACCCTTCAGAGAGAGCTCTGTTTGATGAAGGGTCTAGGCCTGAAACGTCAGCTTTTGTGCCCCTGAGATGCTGCTTGGCCTGCTGTGTTCATCCAGCTCCACACTTTGTTATCACAGGTCAGTTATAATCTTTTTGAAACAAGGCACAGACTCAAGGGGCTGATTGGCTTTCTGTTCCTATGTGTCTATGGCAGTCTGGTTCTGTGACCCAGGGAGGCCTAGAGCATTCACAGGAATGTAACATGTGTCAATCTCTTCTCTCAATGAAAATAAAAAACATTTGAACAAATCACATCATATAAAACAGTTAGATGTACCTCAATAATCTATTGCTGCTTCCAATTCCACCTCCTCTTCACTGTAACAATTCTCTTAGGGGTTAGTTTCCAGAATGTTGCAAGCATGATGCAAACAATGAATCACAGAAATGATGACAGCAGGGAAAGTCAATGGTTAACTGTAACATTACTCTAAAATTAGTCCCAGAACAGGTGCATAAGATGTTTCTTCATGATGACATCAATGACTTGGAAAGCCTGTAGGGTCACTGAGATGTCTTCTTCCATTGTCTCCAGTTTAGAGTCATAATTATTTAAGGTTGCTCACTGACATGAACAGGGACTGTCTTCCATCAATGACCCAGAGCTAATCTTACCGTGTCTCTGTGCTGACTCTCTGCAAAAGTAATTTAGCAACTCCTAGTTTACATTCCTTGTTCCTGTATGCCCGCAAACTTTCTGATCCTCACAAAGCCAGCAAATACTTTCTCGACATGCGCACTGAAAGTAGACTGCAGTACGGAATTTGGACCGATGTGTTCCCAATTAATTTACATTGGGTGTAAAGCTGCTGTCAGACTTCACTGGACTCTGGCTATCTGCCACTTTGTGGAAATGGATCCCTGTGGCCTAAGCCCAAAGAGGACCATTTCAGAGATTTAGAAATAAAAGACCACGTCTCATGTTGCTCCCTCCTCATGTTACCCATATCGTCATGAGCTTTGGTTCTAACTGAGAGCTTTGAACTTTGAATGAGCTTAATATTGTGCTTCTAAGTTACTCACAGATGTGTGGAGCAAGGGGAACTGCAGTGGGCAAGATGAGGCCTTTCTGAATCTTATCTACAATTGCTGTATGTATTGGGTGCTTGGAATGTGACTTACCCTTAATGAAAGCAAGGATTTGTGTATTAGTCACAATCCCTAGAGATTACACAAGTGTTCTAGGCAAAGCAGTGGGTTCAATGTGTAGTCCCTGTTGTAATGTAGGAAATGCAGCTAGTCCAAATGCCCGCAAACAGCGAAGGTATGATAGTATTGCCTAGCCTCCTTTTACTCATCTGGATTGATGAAATAAATCTTGACCCACCACCGAGGAAAATACTCCTGGTTTTCATTAAAATTGTGGATTGGGACCATTCAGAGCCAGCTGAGAGGGCAGGTGGGTCCTCAAATTAACCTCACAGCTTAAATATGACGGTGCAGCATCAGGTAGCATCAAGATGGTGTTGGAGTAGGGCTCCTGAGCTGGGCTCTTCTACTCCAAAAGCTTTTCTTTCCTCTCATTTCTCTTTTTCTCTTTTCTCATCATTTCATTCTGCTCTGTTTCTTGACTTACCTCTTGCCCATCAGCGAGTAAGTTTAGCGCGGGCTTGAGCGAGACCTTACTTACTTTCCCCGGGCAAGCGTGGGGCCTGGTGTCAAAATTCGTAGCTACTACATTGATGGAGGCCATGGTTGGCGATGTAGGCCCAGCAGTGAAAGATGGTGGCAACTTTGTTGGGTCCAGTGTAGATGGCAGGGAGATAATGGAGGAGGGATGGCAGTGCAGGCATTGTTGATGATGTACCGTTCAATTCCCTTTAGCTCGGTATTTCTATTCCTCTCCCATTCTTAAACTATTCAAAATGGCACCAGATCATGGTGACAGTGGAAAAACTTATCACTGTGTTTTACTGTTTTTCTCACTGCAAACTACACATAATAATGAAATCACTCATTCATTCAGTGCTCTCTCATTACTTAGCAGTTACTAAAACACAGCTTGATACCAGCTTGCTTTTATTTATTTATACCATATGGCCATCACTGGGCAAGACAAACAATTATCACGTATCCCTCATTGCCCTGGAGAAGGTGAGGATCAGAGCCTTTTTAGAGACACTGTGTGTAACGAGGTGCTGTGATTTGGTATTTAATTTAGCAAGTGTCCACATAGAGTCTAAACAGAACCACCAGTGGCATTGCTTACTGTTTGTCTCTCATTTCAAACACCTTTGTAACTACTCGATGGGGATGTATTCAGAGTTGGTGAGGCCGAGCTGGAGAAGGAATGCAATAACTTTAGCACAGTGTTGAGCCAAACGGTGAGGTACAAAGTGTTAAAGTCACCATGCCCCTGTGTGCACCCCCAACCCAACCCCAACACAATTTTTTGAAAAGTAAGTTCTTCCCAACCTTAATGGAACTTGATACATATGATACTGGCTGGCTTTAAGAAGGTACAAGCAAAGGAACAGGAGTAGGGCCATTCAGCCCATTTAGCCAGCCCACTGTATGATTTGATCAAAACCGATCAAACACTTCAATGCCTTTACACACCCCATCCCCATAACCCTGTAGCTCACTGGCAATCAGAAATTGATCAATCTCTGACTTAAACACAGTCTTAGACTGAGCTCCCACAAACTTCTGAGGAGAGAATTCCAAAGGTTCACAAACTTCAGAGTAAAAGAAATTCTCTTCATCTCAGAGCTTATTTAGAAACTGTTCTCCCTGGTTACAGATTCCCAATCAGGAGGGATATCTTAGCCACATCTCCCCTGTAAGTATCTGTGGATTTCAATGAGCTCACCTCTCATTTTTTGAAACTGTAGGGAATATAGGTCCAATTTACCCAACCTCTCTTCATGGGATAGTCCCACCATCTTGGTTACATGTTTGGTGAACCTTTGTTGCATTCCCTCTATGGCTATAATATCTTTCCTGAGATAAAGAGACCAAAACTGTACTCCAGGTGTGATCTAAGCAAGCTCCTAGACAACTGAAGCAAGACATCATTATTCCTGCACTTAATCCTCGTCTGCTTAGACCTATTTCCCAAACAATATGTTGAGCAGAAATGTGGGGCTGGATGAACACAGAAGGCTAAGCAGCATCTTAGGAGCACAAAAGCTGATGTTTTGGGCCTAGACCCTTCATCAGAAAAATGTTTTTTCTGATGAACGGTGTAGGCCCGAAACGTTAGCTTTTGTGCTCCTGAGATGCGGCTTGGCCTGCTGTGTTCATCCAGATCCACACTTTGTTATCTTAGATTCTCCAGTATCTGCAGTTCCCATTATCTCTGTTGAGCAGAAATGATTGTTTTCATCCTTCAATCAGTGAAAACAGTAGTAGCGAGATAACAAGGTGTGGGGCTGGATGAACACAGCAGGCCAGGCAGCATCTTAGGAGCAGAAAAGCTGACGTTTCGGGCCTAGACCCTTCAAAAACTACAAGAAAGGCAACTCATACACGAAGAGTGTCTGTGGCCACCAGTTAATTCTTCAATATCAGATTTTACAGAAGGTGGAATTCTGAATGCACAGGTAAGTGCCTTCTAGAGGCTGCCCCTTAGAGAATTTATTCAGGGATCACCCAAGTGTCATGCTCCAGGTTATTATGAACTTTCAGTCTATGTTTTTAAAACTGTGATCAAACAGATATTAAAATGGCTGCTGCAAATCGTGTCAACTTAAGGATTTAAGTGAAAGACATGCTCAAGTGTCAAGTGAGTCACCGATTAAGTATGGACATTCACAGCCCCCTGGGAAATTCATTCCTCTCTGTTTGAACACAAGAGAGTCAGAACATTTCCCACAGCCCATCTCTCTTGTTTCATCTTGGACAAAGAGGAGCACAAAAACTCTTAACCCCTAGTCACCTATTCTAACATCTCTGTGCATAGTTTGCTGTTAAACCTTGGCTGATAATCTCTCCTGCAAAGCACCTGTGGATGTTCTTCTACATTAAAGGGGCAATGTGCAGGTAAGTTGTTGTGAATTTTCTTTTTATTTGTTTACCCAGAAGTATCATCACACTCAACTGAATGACATTCCCATCACTAATGTCACCATGACAGTTTCTTTTGGTAAACCGCTAACAATCTCCAGTAAAAACACCCATGTAGCCAATTCAATATTTACATGCAGAGCCCATTAAGAACAATACAACCATGAAGAGTGAAGTAGGGAAAGGGAGAGGGGGCTAAATCAAACTGGAGTTGGAGGGGAAATAATACGCTGCATTCCGAATGATGCCCACCTCTTTGTTCCCTTTGTAGTTCGGTGAATGAAATTGTTATCAGCTGTTTTTATGGGTCTCATGTTGTCCTGAGCGTGGCACTTGGTGGGAAGGCTTGTGGGTTTAGGCTTGGTCGTCCTGGAAGTATATCTTAGCCAAAGTCACCGTCTGTGGAGTGAAAGAGGTGAGAGACTTTTGGGGTCCCTGCAAACCCATTATAATCACAACCAGGGAACACTCCGAAGATTAAAGAAACTGTCCTCCTGTTTAGAGATAGTAGGAACTGCAGATGCTGGAGAATCTGAGATAACAAGGTGTGAAGCTGGATGAACACAGCAGGCCAAGCAGCATCTCAGGAGCACAAAAGCTGACGTTTTGATCCGCCTCCTCCTCTCTCCCTATTTATTTCAGAACCCTCTCCCCATCCCCCCTTTTCTGGTGAAGGGTCTAGGCTTGAACATCAGCTTTTGTGCTCCTAAGATGCTGAGTGGCCTGCTGTGTTCATCCTGTCCTCCTGTTTAACTGTGTGCACTTTTCATGGAAAATAATCAGTTCAGGAAGTGCACTGTGGCATTACACATTCTGTGAAGATTTGCAAAATGTGTGAGCAGCCTTTAAATGCAGCTCCCCTGGGAAAAAAACCACACAAGATGAAACCCAGCAATTAATTCTTGGAAGATGTGTCTATTGGGGATAGTGTGGAGAGTGAATATTAAAAAGGAGAACCCTTTGAAAGTAATGAAATGTGATTATAACTCAACCAGTGTAGGTATAAGAAGTGATTAAGCCTGTTTAAATGCAGTGTATAGCATCTACATTTGATGATTTTACTCATGCCAATTACCAGCACCTTGTCAATACTCTTCGATATGCTGAGAAGTGCAAAAGAGTGTGTGGGATCTTCCTCAACACATTTTCACTCAATAGCCCTTTTTTTGCTTCATTAGCCAAGTTAATATATTAACACCTTTTTTATACATAAAAATCTACCAGCGGGAGGAAAAAAATCTGTTTAATCCAAGCCCCTTTCATCTCCATTTTCACATTTCTTCTGTTACTTTGATCTGCTGGTCTTTGATCACACCTTTGTATTTAATTTGTCTTTGAGTTTGAATGCAATTTTTTTTAACGACATTCTGTACTTCATGTCTCCCTGGACCTGTAGGTGTTATAAACATTTCCCCCAGCAAGTCTGTATGCATCAGAGATAGTAAGAACTTCTGATGCTGGAGTCAGAGATTTCAGAGTGGAGCTGGAGGAACACAGCAGGGCAAGCAGCATCATAGGAGCAGGAAAGCTGATGTTTCGGGTCTAGACCCAATTTCTGATGAAGGGTCTAGGCCTGAAACGTCAGCTTTCCTGCTCCTATGACGGTGCTTGGCCTGCTGCGTTCATCCAGCTCTACACCTTGTCATCTCGGATTCTCCAGCATCTGCAGTTCCTACTATCTCTGAAACATTCTAGTGGCAATGTTGGGAAGCCTGCTCCAATTTTCACGTCTTTGGTCAGCGTTACAATGCTATGTGTGGGATCTTGCTGTGCTCACATTGTTGGTTGCAGTTCCCACCTTACAACAGTGACTGCACTCGACAAGTACTTTATTGGCTATGAAGTGTGCCTTAGGATGTCAAGAGGTTGTGAAAGTTGCTACAGAAGTGCAAACATATTGCTCTCCCTCCCCACAAATATCATTCTAGAATCCCTACAGCGCGGAAATAGGCCATTCAGTCAATCATACCCAAACTGCCTCTCTGAAGAGCAACCCACACAGACCCGCCCACCCCAATAGTTTCCATGGCTAATCCACCCAACCCACACACCCCTGAACGCTATGGGCAATTTAGCATGGCCAATCCACCTACCCTGTACAACTTTGGGCTGTGGGAGGAAACCAGAACAGCCAAAGGAAACCCATGCAAACATGGGGAGAATGTGCGAACACCGCACAGACAGTCACCTGAGGGTGGAATTGAACCTGGGTTCCTGGTGTTGTGAGGCAGCAGTGCCAACCGCTGAGCCACCGTGTCACCCCCAAATTACTTTTCTTCACCAGGGAAGGAGCCTGTCCTCTGGTTGATGAGAAATGGACGACCTGCAGTGCAGAGCCATAGCCTTTCACCTCAGATTGAAACATCTTGGAATGCTCAGCAAGCTCCCAAGTGTTAAAAATCTATCTCAGTTGTGGAAATGCAGTTGATTGCCACAGTGATCTTGTTGCTAGCACTCAGCACTACAGAATTGTATGAGTACTTTTTAATTGACTCTGCACGTCCAAGAGTCAATTTGGTCTCCTTTTAACTCTCGAGGGCTCTTAGATGAATCACCAAATTGTCTTTGAAAGTAGGTTTGCAGAGACAGCTTGGTTGAAGCTGCGTTATGCTATTTTACCATCTCTTATTATGGTTCTGGTTTCAAGCCATTGTTACAAGTGATTACGTTTGTCTGATTATCTTCACTTCCACAAAATGTCTCTTCAATATTCAGAGTATGATAATGTTGAAGGAGACCATGCAGCCCATCAAGACAATGCTGGCTCATTGAAAGAGCTGACCAATTGGTTTCATTTGTCCTTTCCCCACAGTTCTCACCATTCACTATTTATTGATTTTATTGGTTACTGTTTGGAACATTTCTCTCTTGACCTCAAAAGAGGCCATCACTTGGGACAGGGGTCAAGAAAGTAAATTCTCCAGAGGATATAGAGAGTCTCCTAAGAGGTATCAATAGGTCACGTGAGTGGGCAAGAAAATGGCAGATGGACTATTATATGGGACTTGTTGGCAGCAAGAACAGAAAAGCAGCATAATATTTAAATGGTAAGACACTGTAGAGCTCCAACATACTGGGAGATTTGGGTGAACCGGTACATGAATCACAAAAAGTTAGTCTGCAAATTCCGCAAGGGATTAGAAAGGCAAATAGAATATTTTGCCTATTGTAAGGGAAATAGAATATAAAAATAGCTCCTGGTGTTGTGAGGCAGCAGTGCTAACCACTGAGCCACCGTGTCACCCCCAAATTACTTTTCTTCACCAGGGAAGGAGCCTGTCCTCTGGTTGATGAGAAATGGACGACCTGCAGTGCAGAGCCATAGCCTTTCACCTCAGATTGAAACATAGTTTTTCTATAGTTATACAGGGTCTTCGTGAGACTACATCTGGGGTATTGTCTATTTGAAAAAGGATATAGTTGCATTACAAGCATTTCAGAGGAGGTTCAGCTGACTCATACCTGGAGTGAAGGTTTTATCTTATGGAGAAAGTTGGACACATTTCCAATGGGAATTCAAATGAAAGAGAGATACTACTATTGAAACATATAAAATCCTGAGGGGAAAACAACAAATGCTGGAGATCACAGCAAGTCAGGCAGCATCCATGGAGAGAGAGCAAGAGCTGAAGTGGCGTCATCTAGATCCAAAACTTTAGCTTTCTCTCTCTCCATGGATGCTGCCTGGCTTGCTGCGATTTCCAGTATTTGTTGTTTTTAGTACAGATTCCAGTATCTGCAGTAATTTTTGTCTTAAAATCCTAGGAGACTAGATTGGTTAGATAGTGGGAGACTGGAACTAGGGGTCACAGTTTAAGAATAAGATGCTAGGAGATAAGGAGACATCTTCTCTGGCAGAGGATAGCTGGAGAACTGCTACCTAGAGCGCAGCAGAAGCTGGTTCATTGAATTTTGATTGACAAGGGGGTCAAAGGTTACTGAGAACAGACAGGTAAGTGGATTAGAGATCACAGGCAGATGAGCTGTAGCCTTGTAGAATGACAGGGCAGGTTCAGAGGGCTTCTCCTGCCCCTAATTCGTTTGATGAATAGGGTAAATGCCAGGGGCTTGATCCTTGAAGGGCTGATTGATCCTTATTGCTCTCTTAAATTTTTGAATGTTCCTTGAAGATTGGCCTCATGGTTTGGGCACTAGTGAGCTGCTGGCTGCTTCTGGGAAGAGGAGTGAAAATGGATGAAAGAAACGATGGAAATACAATTAAACCTGGCAATATCCTGCATCCATTGTACCCGGTGTGGCTTCCTCTACATTGGAGAAACCAAGCGGAGGCTTGGGGAACCGCTTTGCAGAACACCTCCACTCGGTTTGCAATAAACAACTACACCTCCCAGTCGCAAACCATTTCCACTCCCCCTCCCATTCTTTAGATGACATGTCCATCGTGGGCCTCCTGCAGTGCCACAATGATGCCACCCGAAGGTTGCAGGAACAGCAACTCATATTCCGCTTGGGAACCTTGCAGCCCAATGGTATCAATGTGGACTTCACCAGTTTCAAAATCTCCCCTTCCCCCACCGCATCCCAAAACCAGCCCAGTTCGTCCCCTCCCCCCACTGCACCACACAACCAGCCCAGCTCTTCCCCTCCACCCACTGCATCCCAAAACCTGTCCAGCCTGTCTCTGCCTCCCTAACCTGTTCTTCCTCTCACGCATCCCTTCCTCCCACCACATGCCGCACCTCCATCTCCTACCTACTAGCCTCATCCCACCTCCTTGACCTGTCCATCTTCCCTGGACTGACCTATCCCCTCCCTAACCTCCCCACCTATACTCTCCTCTCCACCTATCTTCTTTTCTCTCCATCTTCGGTCCGCCTCCCCCTCTCTCCCTATTTATTCCAGAACCCTCATCCCATCCCCCTCTCTGATGAAGGGCCTAGGCCCGAAACGTCAGCTTTTGTGCTCCTGAGATGCTGCTGGGCCTGCTGTGTTCATCCAGCCTCACATTTTATTATCTAATATCCTGCTAGTTATTTGATGGTGAGGATCAATATCAACTAGACAGGAACGTGATAGCATTCTCCCCAGCTGTATCCCACTGGAGGTGGTAAAAATGGTGTAAAGTGAATATAATGGGGAGAGTTGACCCCGTCATGGTACTCATCTCTTCTCATTATCTCAGCAAATAACCTCTGGCTGGAAAAGTCCACTGGGGATTCTCCAGTCCTGCCAGCCATTAAGACCCTCTTGTGGATCAGCTAATGGCCTCATTGAAGAATTACTGCGTTACTCAATAAAATAAATTGCTGACCTCCTCACAATGCCCACATCCCACGAGAAAATAAAGCAAGCGACGTTACTCAGATGCTGAATACCAGCATGTTTCTTCCTGAGGAGTACAGATGTTTTGAATATTAATTCGGCAGCTGGAACATTCAGAGGTAATTTTAGGATAAAGTCCACAGGAAAAACCATACTATTGGGGTGGCACAGTAGCTCAGTGGTTAGTACTGATGCCTCACAGCATCAGGCAGCAGGGACCTGGGTTCAGTTCCATCTTTGGGCAACTATCTGTGTGGAGTTTGCACCTTCTCCCCCTGTCTGTGGGTTTCCTCCCACAGTCCAAAGATGTGCAGGCTCGGTGGATAGGCCATGCTAAATTGTCCATAGTGTTCAGGGTTGTGTAGATTAGATGGGTTACAGGAGGAAGGGTCAGTGTGGACTTGTTGGGCTGAAGGGCCTGTCCTATGAACTGTTGAAACTCTGAGTGTTACAGAAACAAACCCTGATCCCATGCCACTGATTTCTGTCTGATCTTTGGAAAACATTTACATTGACAGGTTTAGGTCATCTTAATTGCTCCTAGATGAACTATTGATCCCGGGACTGCTTCCTTTTACTTCTGAAACATTGTCTGCCTCAACCTGGAACCCAGTTCTGGTGTGGCTGGTATTCTTTGGTTTCTTAGCTTCCCAACTCTACACCTCACCTTGCTGAAGATCCCAGATCACCCCACCATTCACTCCATTAATTGCAACATGTCCTCTATTCCATGACTGCTGTCAGGTGATGGTGGGGTGTGTAAGTAATGTCACTGGGTTAGTAATCCCAAAACATCAGGGACGTGGGTTCATGACAACTGGTGGGATATAAATTTAATTAATACAACTGGAATGTAAAGCCAGTTTCAGTGATGGTAACGGGGCAGCTATCATTGATTGGTATAAAAACAGGTACTCACCATTTGTGGTAAGGTTTATATGACTTAATGGGCAAAGTCAAATAGAATCTCAGGCAATAGCACATTCCTTCCCCATGAGCTTAATGCATTCTATGCTTGCTTTGAACAGAGAGTCAGTGAAACGATGCCTCCTATCCCAACAGCCTCAGATGTACCTGTAGCCGTGATCAGTGCCACAGGTGTTAGATCGGTCTTCTCGAGGGTGAACCCACTGAAAGCGATGGGCCTGGATGACATCAGATCCTGTGCGGACCAGCTGGTGGGAGTATTCGCTGCCATCTTTCACCTCTACTTACTACGATCTGAAATCCCCACCTCCTTCTTGAAGACGGCCATCGTCCCGGTGCCGAAGGAAAACCATGCAGCCTGCCCGGTGGTTCTGACATCCATCATTACGGAGTGCCTCGAGAGGTCAGTCATGGCTCACATTAACTCCAGCCTCCCAGGCTGCCTGGACCCTTTGCAATTTGCCTTCTGCAGCAACAGGTCGATGAGAGACACCATCTCCCTGATCTTACTCTCATCCCCGGAATATCTGGATAACAAGGATACCTACATCAGGCTCCTACTTATTTATACAACTCCACCCTCAGCACTATAATTCCAACCAAATCCATCTCCAAACTCCCAGACCTAGGTGTTGGCTCCTCACTCAGTAACTGGATCCTCGACTTCCTGACCCACAGACAGCAATCTGTGAGAATGGGCCACATCACCTCCTCTAGCATAATCCTCAACAGCGGCGCCCCGCGAGCCTGCGTACTCACCCCCTTTACCGTACCCTTTATATACTCACAACAATGTGGCCAAATTTCACCCCAACTCCATTTCCAAGTTTGCTAACAACACCACCATTGTAGGTCAAATCTCAAACAATAGCCAGACAGAATACAGGAAAGAGATTGGATGTTTAACAGCACGGTGTGTAGACAACAATCTCTCCTTCAATGTCAGGAAAACGAAGGAGCTGCTCATTGACTTCAGGAGGCAGAATGGAGGGAATGCCCCTGTCTGTATCAGTGGTGCTGAGGTGGAGATGTTTGAGAGAGTCAAGTTCCTGGGAGTGACAGCCACCAACAATCTGTCCTGCTTCACCGACGTTGATGTGATTGTCAAGAAAACACAACAATGCCTCTACTTCCTCAGGAGATGTAGGAAATTCAGCGTGTCCACAAGGACGCTTACCAATGTTTACAGATGTATCATAGAAAGCATTCCAGCTGGCAACATCACAGTGTGGGATGCAAACTGCTCTGCTCAAGTCCACAAGAAACTACAGAGAGCTGTGAACACAATCCAGTCTATCACACAAACCAGCCTTCCCTCCCTTGACTCCAATTATGCTTCTTGCTGCCTTGGGAAAACAACCAACATATTTAAAGACCCTTCCCACCCCGGTTTTATTCTCTTCCACCCTCTTCCATTGGGCAGAAGGTATAAAAGTTTGAATACACACACAAACAGATGCAAGAGCAGCTTCTTAGATAATAAAGTGTGAAGCTGGATGAACACAGCAGGCCCAGCAGCATCTCAGGAGCACAAAAGCTGACGTTTCGGGCCTAGACCCTTCATCAGAGAGGGGGATGGGATGAGGGTTCTGGAATAAATAGGGAGAGAGGGGGAGGCAGACCGAAGATGGAGAGAAAAGAAGATAGGTGGAGAGGAGAGTATAGATGGGGAGGTAGGGAGGGGATAGGTCAGTCCAGGGAAGACGGACAGGTCAAGGAGGTGGGATGAGGTTAGTAGGTAGGAGATGGATGTGCGGCTTGGGGTGGGAGGAAGGGATGGGTGAGAGGAAGAACAGGTTAGGGAGGCAGAGACAGGTTGGACTGGTTTTGGGATGCAGTGGGTGGGGGGGAAGAGCTGGGCTGGTTGTGTGGTGCAGTGGGGGGAGGGGATGAACTGGGCTGGTTTAGGGATGCAGTGGGGGAAGGGGAGATTTTGAAACTGGTGAAGTCCACATTGATACCATTGGGCTGCAGGTTTCCCAAGCGGAATATGAGTTGCTGTTCCTGCAACCTTAGGGTGGCATCATTGTGGCACTGCAGGAGGCCCATGATGGACATGTCATCTAAAGGATGGGAGGGGGAGTGGAAATGGTTTGCGACTGGGAGGTGCAGTTGTTTATTGCGATGTGAGCGGAGGTGTTCTGCAAAGCGGTCCCCAAGCCTCCGCTTGGTTTCCCCAATGTAGAGGAAGCCACACTGGGTACAATGGATACAAGAGCAGCTTCTTCCCTGCTTTCAAATGGACCTTGAGAATGCTAATGTTGATCTCTCTCTGCACCATCTCTGCAGCTGAAACACTATGTCCTGCATTCTGTTCTGCTCCCCTAATGCACTTTTGTATGGTCCAATCTGCCTGTACAGCTCGCAAAACAGTGCTTTTCACTGCATCTTGGTGTACATGACAACAATAAATCAAAATCAAAAAAAATCAAATCAAAAACCTATCTGGTCTGGCCTACACGTGACTCCAGACCAAAGGCAATGCCGTTAGCTCTTTCTCCCTGAGAGAGTGGCAGTAATCTGGAACTCACTGACTGTAAGGATGGTAGAGACAGAAGCCATCAGAGAAGTGAAGTGTTTAGATATACACTTGTGATGGACAAAATGCTGGAAATGGAATTAAAATAAGTAGGTGATTGCTTTTGACAGGCACAAACTCAAAGGGCTGAAGGTCTCTTTTACTCTTAATTGCCCTCTGAAATGACTGACCAGACCATTCAGGTCAAAGGTTATTGGAATGGGCAACAAATGCTGGTCTTGGTAGTGATAGCTACATCCCATAACACACTAAAGAAAAAAAATCTCTCACATAAGGTCATTATTATGCATCAGTACGCTTCACTATTAATTCCCAGTGGCTCCTTATCCCCTCAACATTTCTCTCCCATTTTATCTCACAATATCCTCCAGCTGTGTCTCCCTTTCAACATTCCAGTCCTTTATCTCTTTGCTCTTTCTGCCTTATCTTTACCAGAGATTGTGACCACGATGATCCTACTCCCTGAAATGTCACCTCCCAATCCTCTTCACCACTCCCTTCAAAATTTAAAACTTCCTGAAAACCTGATTCTTCAACCATAATTCTGCTTACTCTTTCCCACTTTCATCCTCTTGGCTCAGCATCTGTTTCCTCACATCTACTTGCGATATCTACTTTAAGGAGATATTTGTTTAATGATGTCAGCCACCAAGGACAACAAGAGTAACAACATTGTGGAAGTAGTTGGCATTCCCAGATCAGGAGGCAATATTCCTCACTGAGTACAGGGCATGATGAGATGGAGGGGTGAGATAATTTCTCTCAGAGGGCTGTGAGGGTCTAGAATTATCTTCTTTGAAAGGCAGCAGAGTCTTAGAAACATAGAAAGCAGGAACAGAAGTAGGCCATTCAGTCTTTTGACCCAGTTCTATCATTCAATATGACCATGGCTGACTCTGTTCCCTGCTCCTACTTTCTTCCCCCATACCCTCTGAATTTCTTTCAGGCAGAGTTGTGTGGAATTATGATAAATAGAGGAGGGGTGGTGAAAGGCTGTTGTGGGAAGGCAAGAAGCAGCTATGAACTTTATTGTGTTATGTAGGAGGTTCGAGGGACTGAGTGGCCTCTTCCTGCTCCTGCTGCATTTGTTCATGTGTGGGTGGGACACCATATGTGTCAAGAACAGGGCAGCACAGTTTTGGATGAGCTTGGACCAACCTGCTGACATTTGCCGAGAAGATCCAAAGATGATAAACTGCTGCTTGTGGAGCTAACAGCAGCAAGATCTTCAGGAGATGAAAAACAAGAGGAAAAATAGAGGGGCGAAGAATCAGAATCTTTTTGTAAGGAAACAGTAATTCTCGCTTGCTGCTGAATGCCAATTCACCATCCTCTAAATGTACTTACCAGACTGTCACTTCAGTGTCCACTACACAATCTAATCATTTACATTTTTCTTTGCAAGTTATTGCTGAGGGGACGAGGACAAGCTGGGTATGAGCAAATATTCAATTCATGCAGCAAATTGTTTTGTTGCCCTAAGCTGTTTAACCTTTTTTTTTAACAAGGTTTTCTTGATATCATTGTACCACAATGAATTCAGCTTTACTTCTGAAAGGCTTCCTCTTCCCTTACACTGCAAGGAGATATCTATTTTAATTCGGCATCTCAATCTGGTCTCTGGGGGCGGGCTGACAACTGAGTGTTGAAGGCTACATCGGCTTTGATGCATTATTTGCCAGCTTCAAGACAGCAGGGATAGCTGCAGGAGGCTGTGGTATTTGATGTATGGGAACAGAAGGAGAAGCTGCCAGTGCTGCTGAAGGTGCTGAGATGCACTGACATTTATCTCTGGGTTGTCGGGGAAGAATCTGCTAATGTGACATGACATCAGATGTTTGTAATGCTGGTAACAAGTTAAGGACTCAGCAGCTTTTCAGAGGAGGTGGGGATGTAATATATACATAATATCATGTTTCAGGCTGTTCTCCCTGTAGTGAGGGAGCGAGAGATTTGGAACACAAGCTCACTGACGAGAGAGAGAGAGAGAGAGAGAGAGAAGAATGTTCCCTGGGAGACGCAGATTTGTGAAAACCAGCAAGGGGTTGACAAAGGATCCCTTTTAATCGGGATTTTTAAAAATGTGGGAGCAGGCCACTCAGCCCCTCTTAGCCTGCTACATCATTTAACACGCTCATGGATCTTTTACACAACTCAGTTTGCATGGTAGAAGACACAAATAGCGTTCCAAAATTACTGAATAGTCAAGGGGCAAAAGAAGGAGTGACCATAAACAAAATAATACCACTAGAGAAAAAGTGCTCAGGAAACTAATGGGACAAAAGACTGATAAGTCCCCTGGAACGTTTGGATTGTATCCTTGGATATTAAAGGAAGTAGCAACAGCGATAGTAGACGCACTGGTGGGGGATAATCTTCTGGGAATCCTTGGATTCTAGAAAAATCCCAGAGGACTGGAAAACTGCCAATGTAACACTTTCATTCAAAAAAGGAATGAGATGAAAAGCAGGTAACTGTAGGCCGTTAGCTTGGGACAATGATAGAGTCTATTATAAAGGATATAATAGCAGAGTATTTCAAAATATCAAATATGATCAAGCAAAGTCAACATAACTTTATGAAGGTGGAAATTATACTAAAAATTTATTGGAAGTCTTTGTGAAGGTACCAAGCCGGATAGATAAAGGGGAAGCAGTGAGTGTAATAGGTTTAGAATTTCAGAAAGCGTTTGATAAGTTATAAGTAAATTACTGCAAATGCTAGAATCTGTACTGAAAACAAAAAGTGCTGGGGATCACAAAGGGTCAGGCAGCATCTGTGGAGACAGAGCAAGCTAATCTTCTGAGTTTAGATGGCTCTTTTTCAAAGCTGACATAAATGTCTGACCCCTTACTGTGAGATGATGTCCTCTGGTTGTGGACTCTAAAGAGAAACTCTAAGGAGAAACCACCTTTGGGCATATATCCTGTCAAGTCCCCTACGAATATTGTATGTTTCAATAAGGTGGGGACATGGCACCTCTCAGTCTTCTAAACTCCAATTAGTACAGGCCCAACTTACTGAGCTCTCCTCATACAGTAATCCCTAGTGAACCTTTTCTAAGCTACCTCCAATCCCACTATATCTTTTTATAGATAAAGGAATCAAAACTGTTGAGAGTATTCCAGCTGTGGTCTGACTAGTGCCTTGTACAGCTTCACTTCAGCTCTGACAAAGTCACCTAGACTCGAAACGTTAGCTTGCTTTCTCTTCATGGACGCAGCCTGACCTGCTGTGATCTCCAGCATTAGTTGTTTTCATGTGATATTAACCACTCATTAGTTTATTTAATAAGATAAAGAGGCATTGGCATTGTAGGTGGTATATTTGCAGAGATAGAGGATTTACTAACTCATAAAAAACAGAGAGTTGGGATAAGAGGTGCCATTTTCAGGATGGCAATCTCTAAGTGGTAGAGTGCCACAGGGATCAGTGCTGGCGCCACAGTTATTTACAATATATGTTATACACCTGGAAAAGAAAAGGGAATGTACTTCAGCCAAATTGTGGGTGACACATGAATAAGAGGTGAGGCAAGCAATGAGGATGGCATAAAGAGTCTGCAGAAGACCCAGACAGTATAGCGAGTGTGCAGATGGAATATAATGTGGGAAAATATGAAGTTGCGTTCTTTGGCAGGAAGAAAGTGAAATTGATTATTGAAATGGAGAAAGACTGCAGTAAGTGACAGAACAGTGAGATTTGGGAGTCCTCGTGTGTGAATCACGAAAAGCTAGTATCCAAGTGCAGTGGCTATAGGAAAGGCAAAGGAGGTGGGCCTTTCTTCCAAAGGGAATGGATTATAGAAGTAGGGAGATTTGCTTAAAACTATGCAAGGCACTAGTCAAACCACAACTGGAATACTATGAGCACTTCATCCCCTTATGGAAAAAAGATACACTGGTGCTGGAGGCAGCCCAGAAAAGTTTCATTAGGCTGATCCTGGGAAGGGAATGTCGTAGGAGGAGACATTGAGTAGTTTGGGCATGTACTGATTGAAATTTAGAAGATTGAGAAGCGACCTTAATGAAACATACAAGATTCTTAGGGAACTCAACAGGATAAATGTGGAAAGGTGGTTTCCCCTTCTGGGAGAGTCTAAAACCAGAGAGTACAATCTCAGAATAAGGGGTCACACATTTAAGACAGAGATGAGGAGGAATTTCTTCTCTCAGGGGGTTGTGAATCTGTGGAAGTCTTTGCTGCAGGGGGTTGTTGAGACTGGATCATTAATTATATTCAAGACTGAGACAGACAGATTTTTAATTAGTAAGGGAATCAAAGGTTTTGGGGAAAGGGCAGGAAAGTGGAGTTGAGGACCATTAGATCATGTACAAAATGATGTGAGATATAGGTAGAGTGGATACCTAAAGACTTTTCTCCGGGCAGAAATGACTATTACGAAGGGGTATAATTTTAAGGTAATTGGGGGAAGGTATGGGGAGATGCCTGAAGTTGGTCCTTCACACAGAGAGTGGTGGGCATGTGGAGTGCGCTGATGGCAGTAGTAGTCAGATACTTTAGAGATTTTTAAGCGACTCTTGGATAGGTACATGGAGGATAGTAAAATGTAGGGTGTGCGGGGTAGACTGATTTTAGTAGGATAATAGGTCAGCACAACATTGTGGGCTGAAGAGCCTGTACTGTGCTGTTCTGTTCTCTGTTTTTACGTCTATGTAGATCAGCCATGACCTCGTTGGAAGTGAGCGGACTTTTCTGACTTACTTGAACGTCTATGTCTCATGGTTGTATTATTTTCCTGCGCTATCTCCATTTCACTTGATTCCCTTGTTGTCCATGAGTTGTCTTGAACACATTCAGTGATAGGGATTGAGATTTTCAAGGTTTCGTGACCCTGTGGATGAAGAATTTTCGCTTCATCTCAGGCCTTGATGGAAAGCCGCATGGACTGCAGCAGTTAGAGGGTCAGTTCACCACCACCTTCTGCAGGGCATCGGATTATTATTTGGATGGAAATATAGTGCAAGTACATGGAGGCAAAGCAGGAGATCTGCCTGATGTTATGATGCTCATTTGACGAGCCGTGCAAGTGCGGTGGGATGTCTGGCCTCCTCCTGCTCCATAACAATTCTGTAATTCTGTGATTAGAGACAGGGAATAAATATTGTCCTTGCCGTCAACATTCACATCCCGTGAACAAGGTTTTTTGAAAAAAAGTTGCCTTCCTTGACTTTTCAGAATTCTTGTCGTGACTCAAAACGGTTCTTTGCTTTGGTTAATACAAGAGTTAAAACCTGGAATTTGCCAGCACGTGAAGGGTTAAGAGCATATGTGATCCCGAAAGCTGACTTAATCCCCATCTGTTAAGTAGATTGTGTAAGGGTGATCCTATATAATGTTTGAAATGTTTTTCACCTAGTTGCAAATCTGTATTTAATCCACATAGTTACCACAGCCTGGGGCTGTGCAGCTTATCGCATGTTTATCCGCAGTTGTTCCATTACTTTAGCAGTAAGAATGACCAAGGCCCTGACAGTTTTAAAACCCACCAATTCTCTCATGGATCTTGGAGGATGCAGGGCTGTTGTTCCACTTAATCTGGACCCAGACTTGATTCTGGTGTGGTTCACTCTTAACCGACTGTGCAAGTAACCTTGGAGCACTCTCCATCTGGGAACTGAAAGTGTGGAAAAAATTCTGACTTTGGCATGATACAGTACAGAAACAGGCCCTTTGGCCCACCATGTCTATACCAACCAACAAATACCTTGACCAATGAACCTCCATATGGTGGTGGGAATCTGGAACTCATTCCTGTGATGGAGGTAGAAATGGGCGCTCTGGTGGTGCAGTCATGGTGTCCCTGTCTTTGAGCCTAGGTTCAAGTCCAATTTGCTCAAGAGGTGTGTTATGCCACATCTGACAGGTTGATATCAAAGTTTCTGGAAGAGGCAGAAGTCTTCATAAAATTTAAGAAGTACTTAGATGTCCACTTGCAATGCTAAGGAATACAGGCTATGGGTGAAGCGCCAGAAAGTCGGATTAGAGTACGTCAATGGTTTCCTCTGACTGGTACAGATTCATTGTGCTGAAGGGGCTCCACAATGTCTCAATTAATCCCACCAAATCCTAGCTAACTAAACAAATGCAGGGAATCATGCTTCCCTGACCACTAAAATCTAACAGCCTGCCCACCCAAACTTTCCCTATGTGACTCAGGGTCAAATTTTAATTTGACAAGAGCACTCCTGTGAAGTGCCTTGGGCTGAATTTACCATCTTAAAGTCACCGCGTAAATGCAAGTTGTTGCTGCAGAATCTCAGGTAGTTGTTGACTTGTATTAACGTTGGGAGGTGATGAGTGTGAGAGGTACTTGTCCGAAGGTGATTGGTGAATGGAGGCCAGGCTTGGCACTATCGCCTCAAGTCCTACTCCACAACTTCAGCACAAAGTGCCAATTCAGTGAAAGTGAAGCTGCAGTCCTGGCGGTGTCGTCAGTGGGTGAGATATTCTTGCAGGGAGGTGAGAAGTTTCCTTGAGCACTGTTTCAAAGAGAACTAAGGGAGTTATGCACAGCGCCCTACCCAAATAAGACCCTTCAAATGACATAAAATTGATTATCCAGTAATTAGTACAGTGCTGACTGTGGGATCTTGATGTGCCAAAATTGGCTGCTCCATGCTCTGCATGGTAACAGTGATTAAGTTTAATTAATGAAGCACTGCATCATGCTGTGGCGTGGACCAGTGCAGCCCGGAGTGGGACAGAGGTAGCAGAGAAAGAAAACTTGGAGTCTCTTTAAGTTATCTTTCTTTATTGTTTCTCTTTTTTATATTTTAAGTTAATGAGAATGGTGCCAGTGCCTGGTGATGGTATAAACCTTTCACTTATACGTAGAACATAGAACATTACAGCACAGTACAGGTCCTTCGGCCCTCGATGTTGTGCCGACCTGTCATACCGATCTCAAGCCCATCTAACCTACACCATTCCATGTACGTCCATATGCTTATCCAATGATGACTTAAATGTACCGAAAGTTGGCAAATCTACTACCGTTGCAGGCAAAGCGTTCCATTCCCTTACTACTCTCTGAGTAAAGAAACCACCTCTGACATCTGTCCTATATCTTTCACCCCTCAATTTAAAGCTATGCCTCCTCGTGCTCGCCGTCATCATCCTAGGAAAAAGGCTCTCCCTATCCACCCTATCTAACCCTCTGATTATTTTATATGTTTCAATTAAGTCACCTCTCAACCTTCTTCTCTCTAACTAAAACAGCCTCAAGTCCCTCAGCCTTTCCTCGTAAGACCTTCCCTCCATACCAGGCAACATCCTAGTAAATCTCCTCTGCACCCTTTCCAAAGCTTCCACATCCTTCTTATAATGCGGTGACCAGAACTGTACACAATACTCCAAGTGCGACCGCACCAGAGTTTTCTACAGCTTCACCATAACCTCTTGGTTCCGGAACTCGATCCCTCTATTAGTAAAAGCTAAAACACTGTATGCCTTCTTAACAGCCCTGTCAACCTGGGTGGCAACTTTCCAGGATCTGTGTACATGGACACCGAGATCTCTCTGCTCATCTACACTGCTAAGAATCTTACCATTAGCCCTGTACTTTGCCTTCCGGTTACTCCTACCAAAGTGCATCACCTCACACTTGTCTGCATTAAACTCCATTTGCCACCTCTCAGCCCAGCTCTGCAGCTTATCTATGTCTCTCTGCAACCTACAGCATGCTTCGTCACTATCCACAACTCCACCGACCTTAGTGTCGTCTGCAAATTTACTAACCCATCCTTCTACGCCCTCATCCAGGTCATTTATAAAAATGACAAACAGCAGTGGACCCAACACCGACCCTTGCGGTACACCACTAGTAACTGGTCTCCAGGATGAACATTTCCCATCAACTACCACCCTCTGTCTTCTTTCAGCAAGCCAATTTCCGATCCCAACTGCTATATCTCCCACAATCCCATTCCTCTGCATTTTGTACAATAGCCTACTGAGGGGAAACTTATCGAACGCCTTGCTGAAATCCATGTACACCACATCAACCGGTTTACTCTCATCTACCTGTTTGGTCACCTTCTCAAAGAACTCAATAAGGTTTGTGAGGCACGACCTTCCCTTCACAAAACCGTGCTGACTATCCCTAATCAATTTATTCTTTTCTAGATGATTATAAATCCTATCCCTTATAACCTTTTCCAACACTTTACCAACAACTGAGGTAAGGCTCACTGGTCTATAATTACCAGGGTTGTCTCTACTCCCCTTCTTGAACAGGGGAACCACATTTGCTATCCTCCAGTCATCTGGCACTATTCCTGTAGACAATGACGAGTTAAAGGTCAATGCCAAAGGCTCGGCAATCTCCTCCCTGGCTTCCCAGAGGATCCGAGGATAAATCCCATCCAGCCCAGGGGACTTATCTGATTCAATTCAATTCAGCTGCAAAGCACCTAGGACATTATGAAGTTGTGAAAGGCGTTATGTAAGTGTAACTGTAAGAGCAAGGATAGCTCTCTGGCCATGCTAATCTTTCATGTAATCTTCCAGTTCCATTACCACTTGAATTCTGGCCACCCCAGGAATGAGTTCATTTCCTGTAGCTGCTGCTCAGGGCAACATTAAATCACACAGAGCCGAGTCTCATTGATCCACGATGTGGAGGTGCTAGAGTTGAATTGGGGTGAGCAAGGCCAGAAATCGCACAACAGGTTTGAATATCTGATACTACCTCTCTCACTAACACCTGAAGAAGGACTGAGGCCCCGAATGCGTGTGTTTCCAAGTAAACTTGTTGGACCATAACCTGGTATCATGTGATTTCTGAACTCATTGACCAACAGTATCTTTACAACAAAGAAAGAGACCATTTCATCCAGCGTGTCTCCACTTTTCAAAAATAGCACAGCTAATCCCACTCCTGCTTGCCTCTTGTCTGTGGTCCTACAATGTTTTTTTCTCTCGACAGATTGTTATCCAGTTCTCATCTGAAAGCCTCAAGTGAACCTGCCTCCTCCACACTTGCAGCTGGTGCCACTCCAAATCCTAACATCTTGCTGTGTCAAAAGGATTTTCTTTGTGTTTCCTCTTGTTCTATAAACAATATGTTCAGATCTGTGACATAACAAGGTGTAGAGCTGGATAAACGCTGCAGGCCAAGCAGCATCAGAAGGGCAGAGGAAAGCTGACGTTTCAGGCCTAGATCCTTCCAATCTGTGACATCTAGTTCTTGATCGTGTCGCCAACAGGAACAGTTTCTTTCTGTCTCGCAGCATAGCACAGTGGCTCAGTGGTTAGCACTGCTGCCTCATATCGTCAGGGACCTGGGTTCAATTCTGCTCTTAGGTGACTGTGTGAAGTTTGCACACTGTGTGTGTGTGTGTGTGTGTGTGTGTGTGTGTGTGTGTGTGTGTGTGTGTGTGTGTGTGTATGTGTCTGTCCGTCCCCAGGGTACCCTGGTTTCCTCCCACAGTCCAAAGAAGTGCAGGTTAGGTAGATTGGTTAACGGAATTGCAAGGTTACAGAGATTGGGTGGAGCAGACTTTGAAGGGTCAGTGTAGATTCAATGGGTTGAATGGCTTGCTTCCACACTGTAGGGACTCTTGTCTTCTCCAGTGAGATCTCGGATGACTTTAAAATCTTCCAAACATTTCTGTCTCTCTCACCCTCTAAAAGGGAGAATACTGAAGCAGAGAAAGTGACAAATTCGACACGAAGGCTGCTAAGTAACGGAATTTAACTTGCATTCTTCTCTGTAATTTGGATTGTGGTAGAAGGCTGTGATAAGTAATGAAAAGGGACCTGTTGGAGGTGAGATGGGAGATGAGGTGGAAGGTGCCGAGTTTATCTATTTAATGTCCGCCCTTGTGTCCTCTGTAATTAGAAGCTAAGCTCTTTAGAAAATGAGCTCTCACACCTCTCTGCAAGCCCAAGCCTCACCTGCTCCTAGCCTGATGCTCCAAATTGTCTTCCACCGACATCTCAACAATAACAATGTGCACTTCAGTGGTGACTTTAGCATGATAAAACATTTGATGCTGCTTTGATGGTGCAATTATCAAACAAAGTTGGACGCTGAACCAAATAAAGAGATATCAGGACAACTAACCAAAAGCTTGGTGAAAGAGATTAGTTTTAAGGAGCTTCTTATCGGAGGAACGAGAGATTTAGGGAGAAAATTCTGGGGCTTAGGGCCCAGGAAGCTGCAAACATGGTCGTCAAAGACGGAACAATTAAAATGGAAGATGCCCAAGAAGCCAGAATTGGATATGCAGATATATTGGAGCATTTGGAGGCTGGAGGTGATTACCGAGATAGGGAGGGATGTGGCCAAAGAGTGATTTTGGTACAGGAATGAAAGTTTTAAAATTGTGGTGTTATCAGACGAGGAGCCAGTGTGCTCAGAGTACCTATAACCTCAATAGATGTTGATTACCTTGAAGCATTGTTGGGCACCTATCAGGTTGTCCACAGAGACACATTTCCAGAATGTACAAGAATTGCTGTAGTCCTCCCTCACTCTCTCTACAGACAAGATCACAAATCCCCAGGAACTTCTGAAAACAAAACACCGGTGAGCTGGGTACAAGAGTTTAATGATTTTCATAATGAAAAGATGTAATCTTCTAATTAGTGGAACAGATATAAATCAAAGGAACTGAATTTTTTTTGGAAAAAATGAAACACTTGATTTCTTGACAAGGAGTCTTAATGAGACAGGAATGAAATATTTTATTCATTACTGTAATATTATCTGTACTATAACTCATGCATCTGAGTTCACTGGACTCTTCCTACAATCACATAAAGAGTCAAGATATGACATTAGTAATTATCGTGACAAATGTAGTCTCATTATGAACACTTACATTAAACAGCAGCATCAGAGAAATAACGTTGAGTTTCATGACCTGGATTTTAAATTTTAAGATCCTATCAAAGCATTTGCTAATTGGCTCATTGTTCATTAATAAGTTGCTGAATTTTTGTATCCTACCAATGTGTCCACAAGTTTTGAATAGTCAGGTGGCTTCTGATGGGCAAGGAAAAGCTGTCACACAGGAAGGGTGATGGTCTAATGGTATTATTACTAAACTATTGATCTAGAGACCCAGGTCATGTTCTGGAGACTTTGGATTGAATCCCACCACGGTGGGACAGTGGAATTTGTGTTCAATAATACATTTCTGGAATTGAGTCTCATAATGTTGTTTGTTGGGGGAAAAACCCATCTGATTCACTAATGTCCTTTAAAGGGAAGGAGATCCGCCATTCGTATCTGGTATCGTCCCCACATGACTCCAGACCCACAGTATTGTTGTTGATTCTTAACTGCCCTGTAGACAGTTATAGACAGCAATAAATGCGGACCCAGTCAGTGAATACCCTCAACCTGTGAATGAATTAAAAAATGAAAACTGCTGATGAATGGTAGTTGGAACATAAAGGGAGGCCACTTAGCTCCTTGACATTGATTGTCAACATGGGTGTCCCTGGAGGTTGTGTCTCTTCATCTGTCATCAGTACAGTGCTGCCTCCCCACTGGCACATTTGCCAGGCACTCAGCCTTTCCATAGCCAATTGGAAAGGAAATAAGAGATAATGGGAACTGCAGATGCTGGAGAATCCGAGATAACAAAGTGTGGAGCTGGATGAACACAGCAGGCCAAGCAGCATCAGAGGAGCACAAAAGCTGACGTTTCGGGCCTAGGTCTGGAAAGGAAATAAGGTCTCTGTTTATGTGAACATTCCACAGGTTTTCTCCCTATCACTAAAGTATTTTGTTGTTAATTAATAAATGAAAGTTCTAAAATAGAGTCACGATGAAACGATGTCCCTGTGTCCCTGGGAGGCACTAGCAAACTTCAGCTTCGTCACCTAATCGATGCATATCCAGATGGAGTTCTGTGGCCCAGTGGGAGGGCGGTGTGGTCAGTACTGGGCTCCTAATGCCTGCACAATTGGGCATCATGGTCCCAGGCTGCTGGCCCAAGTACTGACACACGCTGTGTTCCAGGGATCCTGAGTTTGGTTGAAAGGAAGGAGGTCAGTCTGACCATTCCCATCGGTTCAGGGCAAGGAGAAGGAAAGTTTGAAGTTAGGGCAAAAACAAAATGGCCGCCTTCCCCACCTTCTGTTATCCATTTACTTTTTTCACTTTGGAGCTGCTTTTTAGCCTGAACTTCAAATGGGAGGAGGAAATTTCAGGGCAAGGTCTGCAAACGCAGCACGTGGAATCCTGCCTCGTTTGGTGACTAGACAGTGCTGTCAATATCCAGCTTGTTTCAGCCCTACTCCCACTTGAGTCTTGAGGTTCAACATGGAATGCAGGCCTGCTGAGGGCCACTGAGGGTCACAGGTGAGCTGATCTCCGATATGTAACGGTCTGGATCTGCAACAAAATCTACCCTAATGGACCAACAACATAGAGTGTAGGAGTGCAAGCCTTGTTCAGGAGATAACAGTGGAGAGACATTCCTCAAGGGCTAAAGCACATTGCTGGAGCAAGTGAGCGAGACCTTTACTTTGCTATTATCTGAGATTATAGCTGACCTCAGTGTTCTCTCTGCTTCAGTGTTCACAGCTAAAGCATGCTTTATTTCAATCTTTGACATATTATTGAAGTCCAAGGTCAGATGTGATTTAAGAGCCTGCTGCCACACTGGAGCGAGAGACCTGGGTCAAAACATTCCCTATTCAGGGGAAATCTGAAGAATTTCAAGTGTCCAAACCACATGCTTCTATGTGTGGACCGTCTGACTGATCTGCACAATCTACGAATTTGGCACAAACTATGCCCAGTAGAATTAGCTGAACAGTGTAACCTTGGATTAAAAAGACAGAAAATGCTGCAAAAGAAATCTTAATGGTTCAGCCAGCATAGAGAGAGAAAAACAGAGTAAACATTTCAAGTCTGTGACCTTTCATCAGAATTTAAACGTTTTGAGAAAGGTGTGGATGGGCCGAGGACAAAAAGAAAGTGTATTTTCCAGTCCCAATGTCACATTTCCAGAATTTACCATACTCTGATCCTTGGTTAGTGTAACCTTGGAACAGTGCTTAAAAATAAAATGAGCAGAGTCTAAGGAGTGCAGAGAACATTTCTGGAATGGTTCTTACAAATAACAACACAAACTAAAAGAATCAACAGAAGATAGAAAAAGATAATAACTAGTAGAAGTTATTGCTCAAATGTTGCAACTCGAGGAGAGATTCTTCTTCAAGCACTTTGCCCTTTAACATCTTGACCCACTTACAAGTTTCACTTGAGAGCGTGTTAATTCTAGCTGTGAGCATTTTTAAAGCTGTTAAGCCTGTCTCATTCCCTTTCAACTTACACTGGTGTCTGATGGTGATAATGTTTGGTTCTATTTTTCATGCTGTGGGTAATTGTCCTTTCTCAAAGCACAGGAAAGGTTTTCTGTCAGAGTAGCTGAATCTCCAGCTTCGTACCATTAAAGTGATGGGGGATCCTGAAAGCAACATTGAGAATTCCAAGCTGACTTAACTTGTGTCTATTTTATTGGAAAGCATGGTTTAAATACATCATCCTGAAGAGTGAGTCTGCAATAGCCAGTCCCATATCTGCCCCAGGTATGTGCTCCCACAGGCCACAACCCAAGAGATTTTGCTCAGCACTGGAAGCACCAACAAGAATTTGCATTTATTTAGCACCCGTAACATGGTAAAATGTCCCAGGGTGCTTTGTGGAAGAGCTAGTGAACAATATTTGACGCTCAGCCACATATGCAATTATTAGGAGACATAAACAAAAGTTTGATTATAGTTGTCAGCATTAAGGAATCCTTTCATCAGGAGACAGAGAGAGAGAGAGAGAGAGGTGGAGAGGCTTTAGAAGGGAACTCCAGAGCTTAGGACTTGAACAACCGAAGGCAACCATGCTAATGCTGGAGTGACAAAAGATGAGGTGATGCTGAAAAGGTCAGAAATGGAAAGGTGCACAGAAATGTCAAAAGTTTGAAGCACCAGGGGAGGCAATGCCATGGGGAAGGGGTGATGTGAATGCTCAGACACACTGTTCTCTGTGTCGAGCTGAAGTTGTGAAATTCAGACCAGTGTTGGTCAAGGTACGCAATTCTTTTACAAACTGAATGTACATGACTCCACATCAGCATTCCTTACATTAAATGAGAGCACCGTGGAAAAATTGACTAAACACCGAAAAAAGCAGTAATAATTATTGGCTATTTATTGCAACTGATTGAATTATTTTCCTTTAAGCACTTTCCACTTTAACATCTTAACCTAGTTAAGATTTCTGCTTGAGAGCTTGTTAATTCTAGCCGTGAGATTTTTTAAAGCTGCTAAGCCTGTCTAATTCCCTTCCAACTTACACTGGTGTCTGATGGTGATAATTTTTGGTTCCATTTTTCATGCTGTGGGTAATTGTCCTTTCTCAAAGTGCAGGAAAGGTTTCGCTGGAGCAGCTGAATTTCTGAAGGTCTGTTTGAGTAAAGTGATGTGCTGTCTTGAAATATTAACAGCAGCAGTGCAGAGAAGTGATGAGAAAAATTGTTTCATTTGAGTGTAGCAATCTGATGGACCTGGCCATTTAAAATTTGACTTAGATTAAAAGAAATCAAAGGTAACGAGCATAAACTGTTGCAAATTCCAACATTATCTGATTCTGGTTACTTGATTGCAGTTTAAATTTCTCTGTCTCTTTTCTTATCTTGCATTATTTTATTTGCATTAAATAGAACATAGATAGAACAGTACAGCACAGAACAGGCCCTTCAGCCCACAATGTTGTGCCGACCATTGATCCTCATGGATGCACCCTCAAATTTCTGTGACCATATGCATGTCCAGCAGTCTCTTAAATGACCCCAATGACCTTGCTTCCACAACTGCTGCTGGCAACGCATTCCATGCTCTCACAACTCTCTGCGTAAAGAACCTGCCTCTGACATCCCCTCTATACTTTCCACCAACCAGCTTAAAACTATGACCCCTCGTGCTAGCCATTTCTGCCCTGGGAAATAGTCTCTGGCTATCGACTCTATCTATGCCTCTCATTATCTTGTATACCTCAATTAGGTCCCCTCTCCTCCTCCTTTTCTCCAATGAAAAGAGACCGAGCTCAGTCAACCTCTCTTCATAAGATAAGCCCTCCAGTCCAGGCAGCATCCTGGTAAACCTCCTCTGAACCCTCTCCAAAGCATCCACATCTTTCCTATAATAGGGCGCCCAGAACTGGACGCAGTATTCCAAGTGCGGTCTAACCAAAGTTTTATAGAGCTGCAACAAGATCTCACGACTCTTAAACTCAATCCCCCTGTTAATGAAAGCCAAAACACCATATGCTTTCTTAACAACCCTGTCCACTTGGGTGGCCATTTTAAGGGATCTATGTATCTGCACACCAAGATCCCTCTGTTCCTCCACGCTGCCAAGAATCCTATCCTTAATCCTGTACTCAGCTTTCAAATTCGACCTTCCAAAATGCATCACCTCGCATTTATCCAGGTTGAACTCCATCTGCCACCTCTCAGCCCATCTCTGCATCCTGTCAATGTCCCGCTGCAGCCTACAACAGCCCTCTACACTGTCAACGACACCTCCGACCTTTGTGTCGTCTGCAAACTTGCTGACCCATCCTTCAATTCCCTCGTCCAAGTCATTAATAAAAATTACAAACAGTAGAGGCCCAAGGACAGAGCCCTGTGGAACCCCACTCACCACTGACTTCCAGGCAGAATCTTTTCCTTCTACTACCACTCGCTGTCTTCTGTTGGCCAGCCAATTCTGTATCCAAGCAGCTAAGTTCCCCTGTATCCCATTCCTCCTGACCTTCTGAATGAGCCTTCCATGGGGAACCTTATCAAATGCCTTACTGAAGTCCATATACACCACATCCACAGCTCGACCCTCATCAACCTTCCTAGTCACATCCTCAAAAAACTCGATAAGGTTTGTAAGGCATGACCTACCCCTCACAAAGCCGTGTTGACTGTATTTGATCAAGCCATGCTCTTCCAGATGGTCATAAATCTTATCCCTCAGAATCCTTTCTAACACCTTGCAGACAACAGACGTGAGACTTACCGGTCTATAATTGCCGGGGATTTCCCTATTTCCTTTCTTGAAGAGAGGAATTACATTTGCCTCTCTCCAGTCCTCAGGTACGACTCCAGTGGAGAGCGAGGATGCAAAGATCTTCGCAAGTGGCGAAGCAATTGCATTTCTCGCTTCCCAAAGCAGCCGAGGACAACAGATAGTGAGATAGAATACTTCCCATGTGCTATCAAATATGTTTTGAAGCTCTTTTACCATTGTGACTTTCTCCTAATGTCACTGCCTGTTCCGCTGCTGATCCATCACAGTGTAATCATGGTGCTCTCACTATCTGTTGTCTCACTCTCTGGGCTGCAACGACAGTGTCAGAACATGAAAATCCCTCCCTGTCTTAACTGCTTTTTCACTTTATTTCTGGCTATCCCCCAGTGACAGTGCCCCATGTATCTGGGCTAGAAAGCCAGGGTTCAAGTCTTGCCTGCTCTAGGGGTGTGTCATAACATATTTGAAGGGGTTGATTAAAAAATATCTATGGAAACGGCAGGTAAGTGGAAAAGAAGATTATCAAATCAGCCATGATTTAGTTGAATATTGGAGCAGATTCAATGAGCTGAATGGTCTACTTCTGGTCCTACATCTTGTGGTCTCTTTCTCCTTTTGATTGATTGTCTCCTCATCCATAATCCTCCTATATTTATATGTAACAAGGGGAATTGAACATAAAAATAAGGATAACAAAGTGTGGAGTTTAGGGTAACAAAGTGTGGTGCACGAAATGTCAACATTCTTGTTCCTCTGATCTTGCCTGGCCTGCTGTGTTCCTGTAGCTCCATGCAGGGTTATCTCTGACTCCAGCATCGGCAGTTCTTGCTATATCATGAAAGTAAGGATGTTATAAATGTTATTGGTGAGGCCACATCTTGAATACTGTGCATTGTTTCGGTCTCCTTATTCAAGGAAGGTTGTAAATGCATTGGAGACAGTTTAGAGGAGGTTTACCAAATTGGTACCTTGAATGAGTGCCCTATGAAGAAAGGGTGGAGAGACTGGGCTTGTTTTCACTGGAGTTTAGAAGACTGAGGTGGGACATGATTGAAGCATATAGATTCTGAATGGTGTTGACAAGATTGATATGGAAGGGATGCTTCCTCATGCAGGTGCCTCCAGAACCAGAAGGCATCGTTTTAAAATTAGGGGCCATTCTTTAGGACCAAGATGAGAATTTTTCTCTAAGAGTGTTGTGCAACTTTAGAACTCTACCTGAGAAGGTGATGAAGGTGGCATCATTGAATACTTTTAATGTAGAAGTTGGTAAATCCTTGTTAGAAAGGGGAGGCAAGGAGTAGGCTGGGAATGTGGGATTTGGCACACAAACAGATCAGTCATGCTCTACTGATGGGCTGAATGGCCTACATCTGCTCCTATTGCTTGTATTTCTTTATATTTTGTTCACCTTTGATTTAATGTTTGTACTGTGTATTTCCTTTTTAATAAAATCTGTCATTTATTTGGATTTGCTTTGTCAGAGTAAATTGGAACCCAGTGTGTGGTGATAGGAGTGTGCTGGGGAGCAAGGTGTGAGATTTGGGTCTGTGATCTCTACATCTCTCCCTCAGTGGGAGGTTTTTCTCACCTCCTATCTCAGTTTGCTGCAAAGCCATTGATAGAAACAGATTCAGAGCTAGTAGGAACTGCAGATGCTGGAGAATCTGAGATAACAAGGTGTGGAGCTGGACGAACACAGCAGGCCAAGCAGCATCAGAGGAGCAGGAAGGCTGACGTTTCGTGCCTAGAGGGATCTGGACCCCACATGGCCCGTTTCTATCTCCTTCCCAAAATCCACAAACCTGCCTGCCCTGGTCGACCCATTGTCTCAGCCTGTTCCTGCCCCACCGAACTCATCTCCACCTATCTGGACTCCATTTTCTCCCCTTTGGTCCAGGAACTCCCTACCTATGTCCGCGACACCACCCATGCCCTCCACCTCCTCCAGGACTCCCAATTCCCTGGCCCCCAACACCTCATATTCACCATGGACGTCCAGTCCCTATACACCCGTATTCCGCATACAGATGGCCTCAAGGCCCTCCGCTTCTTCCTGTCCCGCAGGCCCGACCAGTCCCCCTCCACCGACACCCTCATCCGCCTAGCCGAACTCGTCCTCACCCTCAACAACTTCTCTTTCAATTCCTCCCACTTCCTACAGACAAAGGGGGTGGCCTTGGGCACCCGCATGGGCCCCAGCTATGCCTGCCTCTTTGTAGGTTACGTGGAACAGTCCCTCTTCCACACCTACACAGGCCCCAAATCCCACCTCTTCCTCCGTTACATTGAAGACTGTATTGGCGCCGCCTCTTGCTCCCCAGAGGAGCTCGAACAGTTCATCCACTTCACTAACACCTTCCACCCCAACCTTCAGTTCACCTGGGCCATCGCCAGCACATCCCTCACCTTCCGGGACCTCTCAGTCTCCATCTCAGGCTACCAGCTTGTAACTGATGTCCATTTCAAGCCCACCGACTCCCACAGCTACCTAGAATACACCTCCTCCCACCCACCCTCCTGCAAAAATTCCATCCCCTATTCCCAGTTCCTCCGCCTCCGCCGCATCTGCTCCCACGTTGAGGCATTCCACTCCTGCACATCCCAGATGTCCAAGTTCTTTAAGGACCGCAACTTTCCCCCCACGGTGATTGAGAACGCCCTTGACCGCGTCTCCCGCATTTCCCGCAACACATCCCTCACACCCCGCCCCCCCCCCGCCACAACCGCCCAAAGAGGATCCCCCTCGTTCTCACACACCACCCTACCAACCTCCGGATACAACGCATCATCCTCCGACACTTCCGCCACCTACAATCCGACCCCACCACACAAGACATTTTTCCATCCCCACCCTTGTCTGTTTTTCGGAGAGACCACTCTCTCTGTGACTCCCTTGTTCGCTCCACCCTGCCCTCCAGCCCCACCACACCCGGCACCTTCCCCTGCAACCGCAGGAAATGCTACACTTGCCCCCACACCTCCTCCCTCACCCCCATCCCAGGTCTCAAGATGACTTTCCATATTAAGCAGAGGTTCACCTGCACATCTGCCAATGTGGTATACTGTATCCATTGTACCCGGTGTGGCTTTCTCTACACTGGGGAAACCAAGCGGAGGCTTGGGGACCGCTTTGCAGAACACCTCCGCTCGGTTCGCAGTAAACAACTGCACCTCCCAGTCGTGAACCAGTTCCACTCCCCCTCCCATTCTTTAGATGACATGTCCATCATGGGCCTCCTGCAGTGCCACAATGATGCCACCCGAAGGTTGCAGGAACAGCAACTCATATTCTGCTTGGGAACCCTGCAGCCCAATGGTATCAATGTGGACTTCACCAGTTTCAAAATCTCCCCTTCCCCCACCGCATCCCAAAACCAGCCCAGTTCGTCCCCTCCCCCCACTGCACCACACAACCAGCCCAGCTCTTCCCCTCCACCCACTGCGTCCCAAAACCAGTCCAACCAGTCTCTGCCTCCCTAACCGGTTCTTCCTCTCACCCATCCCTTCCTCCCACCCCAAGCCGCACCCCCATCTACCTACTAACCTCATCCCACCTCCTTGACCTGTCCGTCTTCCCTGGGCTGACCTATCCCCTCCCTACCTCCCCACCTATACTCTCTCCACCTATCTTCTTTTCTCTCCATCTTCGGTCCGCCTCCCCCTCTCTCCCTATTTATTCCAGAACCCGCACCCCATCCCCCTCTCTGATGAAGGGTCTAGGCCCGAAACGTCAGCTTTTGTGCTCCTGAGATGCTGCTTGGCCTGCTGTGTTCATCCAGCGTCACATTTTATTATCTTGGATTCTCCAGCATCTGCAGTTCCCATTACCCCAATCTGATGATAATCTGGCTGGACAGAGAGTGAAAAGGGTTGTTGGAATGCACAAAATTTATAGAGTCATACAGCATGGAAACAGACCGTTCGGTCCAACCAGTCCATGCCAAACATAGTCCCAAACTAAACTAGTCCCACCTGCCTGCTCCTGGCCCATATCTCTCCAAACCTTTCCTATTCATCTACTTATCTGAATACCTTTTAAACATTCTAACTGTGCCTGCATCTATCACTTCCTCAGGAAGTTCATCCACATGCAAACCAAGCTCTGTGTACAAGATTTGTCCCTCATGCCTTTTTTATGTCTCTCTTCTCTCACCCCAAGAATGTACCCCCTAGTCTCACTGTCCTACCATTAACCCTACCTATACCCCTCTTGATTTTATAAACCTCTCAACCTCCTACACACCAGTGGAAAGAGACCCAACCTGTCAAGCCTTTCAATATGACTCAAATCCTCCATTTCTTCATGCTTTTTCGCATGTTAACTGCTCCTCCTCTCTACCTCAGGATGAATATATGAATATTTGAATAAAACAAACTGACCTCTAATTAACATCAGTAGAAGGTTTTAAATGATGTGCCCATTCACATAATCACTCAAATCACATTATCTGGGCAACAGACTGAAGGCAGTTGTCAAATCGTTACCGTCTCCAACTGTAAAGCCCATCCAATATTCCTCCTTCAATCAGTATCAATTGAAACTGATTACCTGGTCATTAAAGCGTCAATGTTATTGAGGGCTAACTTTGTACTTTACAAGAACCAGTGTTAAACTGGCAATCAAAACTTTCATAAGCATTTTCAAAAGTTTAATAGACTGATATTCAAAAATGGGATCAACTGCTTTTCAGGTACTAATTGAGATAGCAGGAGGTAAGGGAATAGGACAGGAGGGTGGGATTAAGGCAGAGCATGAATTTGATTTTATTGAATGGCAGAGCAGGTTTGACAAGTGAATGTCTTGCCCTGCTACCTGTTCTTATCTTCTGAACCATACGGCCATAAGACATACAAGCAGAAATAGGCCATTCTGCCCATCGATTCAATTCGAGCATTCAATGAGGTCATGGTTAATCAAATAATCATCAACTCTATTTTCCTGCTTTCTCCCCATAATCCTCAAGCCCTTATTGATATACAAATCTGTCTATTTCTTGCATATACTTAACAACACAGCCTGAACTCACACCACTTTAAATAATTTCACACATTCACTACTTATCTGTACTGGAAATGGGTAGGTTTATACTGTAGAACAAGGGTGCATTGCATAGACTCCCAACAGTGTTGAAAGGGGCCATTTGGCTCATAGTCTCTGCACCGATCTTCCAAATAATACAAACCCCGATCCCCATAATCCTGCATTTACCATAGCTAACCCACCTAGCCCACACACGCCTGGACATTACAGAGCAATTTAGCATGGCTGATCCACTTATCCAGGACATCTTTGGACTAGGCATTAGTGGAGATAAAGCTGGGTGGCTCAGCAGTTGCAGGTGGAGAGGTGTGCCGAGTGGGTTGGGGGGGTGTGTTGAGTGAGTGAGTGAGCGAGTGAGCATGGCTACTAGTATCAGGGTTTGGAGTTAGGGTTGGGTGAGGGAAAGAAAATGTTGTGGGCCATAGTCAGAGCGGAAGAGCGTGAGGATCAGTGGGAGGTGGGTGCAGGAGCAGAGAGAGAGTGAGGGTGAGGTATCAGAGAGAAGATGGTGCCAGTTGCTCTAGTGGAGTAGGGAAGGACATTGACCTTCTTCCTACAGCATTGGGCATTCCTCCAGACACTGAGACCGCATTGACTTGGGCTTGGGGATTAGGGGGTGGGGAGACCCTTGGACTGGGCTGGGCATGGCCTGGTGTTGGGGCCTCCTCTACTGGACCACGGGGGAAGAGAACATCCCACATCAGCACCACACTATCCCAGCAGGATCTCCAGGTTCCCGCTCACACAGAGGGGCCCAAATTCCCTCTGTCTGCCAATGTCCAGACCAAACATCAGGAACCATGTGGGGTAACTCTGGACTGACAGCTCCAGACCAACTGCATGTGTCCGGGTGCACAGTGGGATTTTAAGGATGGCACAGGTGTCAGGGATGCCTGTGAATTCCGGAATCTCGGGTGAGTGCCAAGGTGCTCCAGGAACAGCTGGAGGTAAGAGGGGAGTGGAAAGCGGGTGTGATGCCCACCCTGAGGGCTGAAACAACAATGAGTGCAATGAGTTGGATAAAATACCCACTTGGCCTCGCGGTGAGAATCCCTCCACCAAACCCAACAACACTCGCACTTTGCCATTATGTGTATGGGCTGCATTTGCACCGAGCAATTGTACTGCTCAGATTTGAAATGGGATCCAGGATGCGCAACATTTTAATGTGTCTGTCGCACCTTTATAGTTGTTACACATGTGTAATCAGTTATCAAAGTAAACTTGTGTAAACTCTAGAGGGCAGGCTTGTCTGTGACAAGTACTTCCCTTAAGGAGGTTAAATGCATTTTTGCTTCGACCTTTTCCCCATTGCTTCCTCGTTGTATTGCTTCTGACAGATTTGATTCTGGGACTTCTGACTGTGTAATACCCACAAATGTTCTCCTCAGCCGCTTTTCCAAGTTGCTTTCCCATCGTTGGGAAAAATTGCTCTTGGTTCTCTGTTTCTGGCTGCTGTGTGAGATCCAAAAGTCAGGATGGCTCTCATGAGTGGGCTAAAGGGGGACATGGAGGGGAGGGGAGGGGACATGGAGGGCAGGGGAGGAGAAATGGAGGGCAGGGGAGGGGATGTGGAGTACAGGGGAGGGGTTATGGAGTGGAGGGGAGGGGAAATGGAGGGCGGGGAGGTGACATGGATGGGAGGGGAAATGGAGGGCAGGGGAGGGGACATGGAGTGGAGGGGAGGGGAAATGGAGGGGAGGGGAAATGGAGGGCGGGGAGGGGACATGGAGTGGAGGGGAAATGGAGGGCAGGGGAGGGGACATGGAGTGGAGGGGAGGGGAAATGGAGGGGAGGGGAAATGGAGGGGAGGGGAAATGGAGGGCAGGGAGGGGACATGGAGTGGAGGGGAAATGGAGGGCAGGGGAGGGGACATGGAGGGGAAGGGAGGGGAAATGGAGGGCAGGGGAGGGGACATGGAGGGGAAGGGAGGGGAAATGGAGGGCAGGGGAGGGGAAGTGGATGTGGAACACATAGGGAAGACAATGTCAACTGTTAAGAGTTGGCAGAGAGACGTCTTGACCCAGTTCAGAACCAGGTCTTATTGAGCCAATGACCTCTGTTCAGAACGTTGCGCTCTTATCTCAGACAGAATAACAACTGAAAAATTGACCTCAGCACCCGGGGTTTCCAACTTTACCCAGGTACATTTTAATAGATTTAATCACATGATCTGTCATCCCCAACCGCCTTACCCTTCTGCCCACCTCCCTGATGTGGCTGCATCCAATTGGAAAGCAAACATGCTCTGTTATCTGACTGAGTGACTCCTGACTGTCAGCCAAAGACCCTTTCCTCCAAATGGCAACATTTTAATCAGCAACAAGTGAAATATTTTCGAATGAAATGTAAAAGGATGCCACCTTGAACATTTTCTCAGCTTTTGTTGCAGTGTCCTGGAGATTAGATGTTTGATGCCAAGCACTCCAGGGCAAAGTTAGAGGGTTGACAGTCCCCAGTGCAAAGTTCAAGTCAAAGCATTTACAGAGAGGGACAGATAAGGATCAGGGAACGATAAACTGCAAATCAGCAGATGGAGGAAGATGGTTACACCCTTTGACAATATACAAATATACAACATATATACGTAGACAATATATATGACATTTATATACAGCAACCCAGTCCTTGTATAGTGCACTAAATGCAGTAACATGTTCCCGGGCACTTCATTGGAGCAAAGCTAAGTTTGGCCCAAAGACACATGAGGAGATTTTAGAATAGATGTTTGGAGGGATATGGGCCAGGAGCAGGCAGGTGGGACTAGTTTAGTTTGGGATTATGGTCGGCGTGGGCAGGTTGGACCAAAGAGACTGTTTCTGTGCTGTATGACCCTATGACAGACAACAAAGCTTGATCAAAGAGATTGGATTTAAGGAGCAACTTAAATGAACGACGAGAGGTGGATCGGTTTATGGAGGTTGCCCCAGAACTTAAGAGTCGAAGCAGTTGCTACATTTCCACTAGTGGAATTAAAATTAGGGATGCAGGCCAGAGTTGGAGGAGTGCAGGTATTTTGCAGGGCAGTGTGGTTGAAGGAGTAAGCGGGGAGGGGTTCTTGAAGAGGTTGAAATTGAAGTGTTGCTGAGTGGGTGCCAATGTAGATCAGAAGATGATGGTGCATGGTGTAAAGCAGAGGAGACGCCCAGCTGGAAGTACGCCATTAGGCCTAGCATTGAGTCGCTTGTGAAATCAACTGAAAAAGATTCTTGTGGTTAGTACTGGTGAAGATTAGTCATGTTTCTCATGGACAAACCCCAATGACACCATGATGCAGAATAAATGCAACAGTGTCACCATTTTAATCACTTCCTCCCACTAACTGGCAAGTTACTCAGAGGTCAAACTGCACACGTATGATGTAACCCACCCAAAACATATTAAATAACGTGCTCCTGGGTAGGTCGGCTGCTTGCATGTCAAATCACAAACCAGTGGCTGCCTCAGACCAAAGCTGCTTCCAACTATTTGCCCAACAGTTGTCAAACTCTGGTTTAATTATAATAATGGTAAACCAAAATTAAATGTCTTCTAAAATACAGGCAGGGACTTGTAACACCATGGAGTGGACAGCCATATGCTGTTGTTTGCACACACTGTCTCTCTCACTCTATATCCCTCCATCAGCATCTACGGTCTTGTCATCAACTTTTGCTTCAGAAACTTTACCAACTGCATTGCCTTTTTATGGAGCTCCAGTGTTGGAGTTGTACAATCATGGGCGCACCTGAGAAATGCAGAGCATTTGGAGCAATCCCTTTGGACTTTTTGTGCCTGATGGATTGGATGTGCTTCCAGATGTGTGGACATCAGCTGGGCCTTGCTGTGCACCCAATTATTCAATGTGAGTCTTTGTGAGTGTGTGAGTTGGTGCGAGTGAGTAACTATCAGTGCGTGTGTGTGTGTGTGTGTGTGTGTGTGTGTGTGTGTGTGTGTGTGTGTGTGTGAGTGTGTGTGAATGTGTCTGTGTGTCCCTGTGTGTGTGTGTGTGTGTGTGTGTGTGTGTGTGTGTGTGTGTGTGTGTCCCTGTGTGTGTGTGTGTGTGTGTGTATGAGTTCCTGTGTGTGTGTGTGTGTGTATGAGTTCCTGTGTGTGCGTGTGTGTGTGTGTGTGCATGTGTGTGTGTGTGTGTGTGTATGAGTTCCTGTGTGTGTGTGTGTGTGTGTGTGTGTGTGTGTGTGTGTGTGTGTGTCCCCGTGTGTGTGTGTGTGTGTGTATGAGTTCCTGTGTGTGTGTGTGTGTGTGTGTGTGTGTGTATGAGTTCCTGTGTGTGCGTGTGTGTGTGTGTGTGTGCATGTGTGTGTGTGTGTGTGTGTATGAGTTCCTGTGTGTGCATGTGTGTGTGTGTGTGTGTGTGTATGAGTTCCTGTGTGTGTGTGTGTGTGTGTGTGTGTGTGTGTGTGTGTGTCCCTGTGTGTGTGTGTGTGTGTGTGTATGAGTTCCTGTGTGTGTGTGTGTGTGTGTGTGTGTGTGTGTGTATGAGTTCCTGTGTGTGCGTGTGTGTGTGTGTGTGTCCCTGTGTGTGTGTGTGTGTGTGTGTATGAGTTCCTGTGTGTGTGTGTGTGTGTGTGTGTGTGTGTGTATGAGTTCCTGTGTGTGCGTGTGTGTGTGTGTGTGTGTGCATGTGTGTGTGTGTCTATGTCCCTGTGTGTATCTGTGTGTGTGTCTCCATGCCCCTGTGTGTGCGCGCGCATGTGTGTGTGCGTGCATGTGTGTGTGTGTGTGTGTGTGTGTATCTGTGTGCATGTGTGTATGTGCGCATGTGTGCGTGTGTGTGCATGTGCATGCATGCGTGTGTGTGTCTGTGTCCCTGTGTGTGTGTGTGTGTGTGTATGTCTGTGCGTGCATGCGTGTGTGTGTGTGTGTGTGTGTGTGTGTGTGTCCCTCTCTGTGTGTGTGTGTGAATGTGTCTGTGTGTGTGTGCATGTGTGCGTGTATGCGTGTGTGTGTGTTGTGTGTGTGTGCCTGTGTGTGTATGTATGCGTGTGTGCGTGTGTGTGTGTGCGCGCGTGCGCATGTGTGTGCCTGTGTGTGTGTGCGTGTGCACGTATGCGTGTGCGTGTGTGTGTTGTGTGTGTGTGTGCCTGTGTGTGTGCGTTGTGTGTGTGTGTGTGTGTGTGTGTGCGCCTGTGTGTGTGTGTATGTCTGTGTGTGTATGTGTGTGTGTGTGCGTGTGCCTGCGTATGCGTGTGTGTGCCTGTGTGTGCGTGTGTGTGTCCCTGTTGTTGCACCTTATACAATGACGTCAGAGATGTCACCTTTTTGCTGAGATGTTTACTGGCCCCATCAGTCTGCTGAATCTGGATGTGATTTCTTTCTTTCCTGGAGCACATTAGACCACTTGACTGACAGCAGCCCACCCTCCCACAGTGTGACCCAGGCTGGGACACCATTTCATTTGGGATGAGTACATAAGGCGAACCTATTCCATCACAGGGCTTACTTCGGGTCCTGCAACCAAGGGTGACAATTGGACTGTCTGGCCATCAAACCAAAATGGGAACCCTGGCCTCTCACCTCACCAATCCCGACACATTCCGCATGATTCCCCCACCCCACTTCCTTCCACGTCCCTGAGCTGGAATCCTAACAACCATCTCAGCTACGGTCAGCTCACTTTGCACACTCAAAATACTTCACATTTGCAATACAGCAGACCTTTCCCCTGCTCTTCTGAGCTATTGGTGTTGTTTTTCTAAGATTACAAAGCAATAGCTTTTGAGAATAAGTTTTGAAGTTGATCCACATGCTCTGGGCTCAGGCTCCAGAGTGTGACTCAACAGGAAACCTGTCTGCCTGTTTTATTTAGTGGTCATCAAGGGAAATTAAATAAGATATACTGGTTTAATGTAAGAGATAGTAGGAACTGCTGATGCTGGAGTCAGAGATAACATAGTGTGGAGCTGGAGGAATGCAGCAAGCAGAAAGATCCCGACCCGAAACATCAACTTTCCTGCTCCTCTCATGCTGCCTGGCCTGCGGTGTTTATCCAGCTCCACACTGTGTTATCTCTGGTTGAATATAAAATGGCTAACATGCGGTTGATAATGTATCAGCATTTAACCTCCATGGTCCCCCCCTCCCATCTCAGTTTGCAAGCTGCAGGAAATGACGAGGCTTTTTAATTTTCTTTTCAACTCAACGGGAATTTCCTCCTCCACCCTCCATTGTGACACTCGGAGTCTTTCACCATTCAAACCACACAAACCACTGTTTCAATCTCCCCACCCACCTCAAGCTACACACATCAGCTTCAGGTTCATTGGTGACTAACAGTCTGGCAGAGATGAAATAGAAAAGGGGATTTCACAGACCACCTACCACAGCTCTCAGCCTGACCCAGTGCCCTCAGGAAACATTTTGCAAAATTTCTCACTCCTTATCTGACAAATCAATAATAAAAAAGGCAGCAGCAACACAGGTGCGAGTAGCCCCGTGAGGCCTGCGCTAATGATAGAAGTTCCACCCTTGGATTCAAATCTCACCTGGAGAATTTAAGTTCAGCCAATGCAATAATCTGGAATTTTACAAATGGTGCATAAAGGTGATTGTGAATCAGATTTGTCATGGTGCTGAAGGATGCCATGCGGTCCACTGTGCTTGCAATACCTCATGTGAATGTGAAGCTCCTGCCTTTCCTATATCCCCGCAAGCCATATCTATCCAATAATCAGCTGATGTCCTGTCAAATGCCTCAACTGAACCAGCCTGCACCACACCTCCAGACAGTACATTCCATACTCTAACTATTCACTGAGTGAAAAACTTTACCCTCAAATCACCCTTGCTTTGTTTGCACATCACTTGAAATCTATGCCCTCTTGGTCTTTTTCCTTTTATGAGTGGACCAGCTTCTCCCGATCTTCTCTGTCCAGCCTCAGCTCATGACTTTGAAAACCTCTACTAGATCTCCTCCTAGTTTTCTTCTCTGAAAGGAGAGCAATTCCAAATTCTTCAATCTAGCCTCATTGCTGAGTCTCTCTGCGAAACAACCGGATAGTCAAAAAATCCCATTAGGTTCCCTAATGTTTAGCATGTTGAAAGCAGAATTAATTAGCATTTATACATAAAACAATTTCCTTTGAATGTTTTTAAAAACATTTTAGGCAGGAAATCTGTTGTTGTCACCCAGACTGGGCTACATGTGAGCCCAGGTCTAAAGCGGTATGGTGAACTCTGAACTGCCCTCTGAAATGGCAGGGCAAGATATTTGACTGGATTCAGTAAGAACGTTTGCCAACGCCACTGGCAAAGGGCAATTAGAGTTTGGGAATTGTGAGAGATGCTAATGTCTTGAAGAAGAATTGAAGGAGCGTCTAACCTCACCGACATCCTGTGTTTACCAAATGAGCTACGACGTGAGACAGACGTAAGGTGGAATTCCTTCTGTTCTTCAACAACCTGCCTAAACCCCGGCATTAGAAGGACATCAATGCAGAAAGGTCAGCACTCACTGAGTAAGAGGCCATCCACTTTATTCCACTCGGATGAGCCATGTTGGGGGTATGAATCTGTCTTGGACGGTCTGGCATTTTCTGTCTGTTTTACCCCCACACTTAAGATTCGGTTCCATCCCCTCTGAAGCCTAGTTCCCAAATTCTGTTGTGCGAGTCAAGAGTGCATCTTCTTCTCTACAAACCCCTGCTCACAAAGCTCAATGCTCTTCAGAATGCAGCAGTGCTGGTGGTGTAAGGTAAAACCACCTCATCAACTCCCCTCTCCAAACACTCGACAACCTCACATCCAAGAAAACAAATACATTTCTATAGCGCCTTTCAAACCAACAGGATGTCCCCAAAGTGCTTTATTGTTAATGTAGGTGTAATGCAAGTAAATTAATACAGGAAACTCTGTACCCAGTTTACACACAACAAGCTCCCTCAAACCAGCAGTATGATACTGACCAAATAACGTGTTTAAGTGATAACAAGGTGTGGAGCTGGATGAACACAGCAGGCCAAGCAGCATCTCAGGAGCACAAAAGCTGACGTTTCGGGCCTAGACCCTTCATCAGAGAGGGGGATGGGGAGAGGGAACTGGAATAAATAGGGAGAGAGGGGGAGGCAGACTGAAGATGGAGAGAAAAGAAGATAGGTGGAGAGGAGAGTATGGGTTGGGAGGTAGGGAGGGGATAGGTCAGTCTGGGGAGGACGGACAGGTCAAGGGGGCGGGATGAGGTTAGTAGGTAGGAGATGGAAGTTTGAGGTGGGAGGAGGGGATAGGTGAGAGGAAGAACAGGTTAGGGAGGGGGGACGAGCTGGGCTGGTTTTGGGATGCAGTGGGGGGAGGGGACGAGCTGGGCTGGTTTTGGGATGCAGTGGGGGGAGGAGACGAGCTGGGCTGGTTTTGGGATGCAGTGGGGGGAGGGGACGAGCTGGGCTGGTTTTGGGATGCAGTGGGGGGAGGAGACGAGCTGGGCTGGTTTTGGGATGCAGTGGGGGGAGGGGACGAGCTGGGCTGGTTTTGGGATGCAGTGGGGGGAGGGGACGAGCTGGGCTGGTTTTGGGATGCAGTGGGGGGAGGGGACGAGCTGGGCTGGTTTTGGGATGCAGTGGGGGGAGGGGACGAGCTGGGCTGGTTTTGGGATGCAGTGGGGGGAGGGGACGAGCTGGGCTGGTTTTGGGATGCAGTGGGGGGAGGGGACGAGCTGGGCTGGTTTTGTGATGCATTTCTTTAAAGGATTTATATTGAGTCTATCTCACAAGTAAGTGCAAGCTGCATAATGTTTGTAAGAAGACAGTTTTGGGGACAGTTTTGGGGGTATGTACATCAGGAATAATGATGAAACAGTAAACCTCAATTTCTACAGGCTGAAAATGTGCCTTGCTTTTTGATTTCCATATCTAAGGATTGTGACATAATTTTAATCTTTTTATTAGAATGGGAACAGAAATGAATTTTTAAGAAGGAAATAATACACGAATAACTTGGGAAAATAAGTCTTTCTTAATTTGATTATCTTATCTCGAACCCACAATTTAATCCAAAAACTCATTTTGTTGCTGCTGTGGCGGACTGTCACGAACAGACGGGATGGTGCTCCAGAAGACTAACATGTTGATAGCAGAACTGATTATCATTTATATATAAAACAATTCTTTTTTAGATGTTTAAAAACATTTTACTTCTTTCAGTTTAGTTGTTTATCTCTTCTCCAACATCCCACTGACAGGCAGGGAAAATTGTCAAGGCTGTTAGTTGCTACAGGGTAAGGCACTGATAGAAAAATGTATTATGCAAAAGCTATTCAATGTCAAAAGGCTTGTGTGCACAGGAAGACACAACACATTATTGAGTCGAAAAATTCGAACAGAAGCAACATTGACAGAAACTGAGCCAGACCAGCCTTTTAATCACCGCGGCTACAAGAACAGGTCAAAAGTTAGGAGTACTACAGTGAGTAACGCACCTCCTGACCCCCCCAAATGCCTGTCTACCCATCTACAAGGCACACGCCAGGACTGTGATGGAATTCTCCCCACTTGCCTGGGATGGATGCAGCTCCAACAACACTCAAGATGTTTGACACCATCCAGGACAAAGCAGCTGCTTGACTGGCATCACATCCACAAACATCCACTCCCTCCCCCACCGACGCTCAGTAGCAGCTCAGTGCACTACCTACAAAATGTACCTCAGGAAATTCACCAAGACCCCTTAACACCTTCCAAACCCATGACCCCTTCCATCTAGAAGGACAAGGTCAGCAGGTCGTTGGTGGTCACCACCAGCTGCAAGATCACCTCTAAGCCACTCACCATCTGACATGGAAAGAAATTGCCAATCCTTTAGCATTGCTGGGTTAGAATCCTGGAATTCCTTCCCTAAGGGTATTGTGGGTCTACCTAGAAATATGGACTGCAATGTTTCAAGAAGACAGTTAACCCCCATCATCTTCTCAAGGACAACTAGCGAATGCAATAAATGGTCCAGCCAGCAACATCCACATCCCATGAATGAATAAATAAAAATTGGGAATAAAACCTCAAGACAGCTAGGATTGCAGAAAAGGAAGGCAGACAATATTCAGAGATGTGAAAGTTAAGGTGTGAAGATAGAAATAAAATCACATTATCAACAACTTACAGTAATATAGCATCTTTAAAATTTAAAGGTGCTTTACAGGAGTTTATGATTGCCTTTTAATGATGGCAGAGCAAACAGCATCACAGACAAATGACCAAAAGTTTGAAAGTTTAGCGATAACAAAGGCACTCACTGGGAATGGGGGAAGAGTGAGTCAGCAGCAGATGGACTGAGGCTGGCTGATGTAACCACGAGTAAAACTTGAGGTTATGGGGGTCAAGAACTCAGCTTTGGGCCAATAACTGTTCTGGTTGTAAACAATCTGGTTTAACTTCAGACAGGGGCCCTGAGCAAACTCCATGACTCAGCGGTAATTCCTGGCTTGTGACTCTGGAGGTTGTATGTTCCAGATTCCGAAACCTCAAGTCACTTAAAAGTTTCTCTTGTTGTTGCTGCCTAAAAGACTGTCACTTTGACACAACAATAGCCACAGTCAATAGACTATTTGTCGGTCTGATGATTATCATAATCTCACAGTACACACAATGATTGATATATATCTTTGAGGCTTCCTATTGCTCAATAGTCTCACAAGTGAATGTGGGAGACATGGGGAGGTAAATCTCTCTCTCTACCCCAGCGTCTTTTGCAATACAGTTCCTGCTACCTCCTCTGAATCCAATCACTACAGCCTGGCTTTTAAAATGGGTCTTTTCCTGGTAACCCCGATGCCCTTTCTCAGCTGGATGGGGTAATGCTTGCAGTGGAGGGTAGCTGGGGAGAAACCCGGACAAAGGGACCTTCAAATTCAGGGAGGCATCTTCTTACACAAAGGCTGCTGAGAATCTGAATACCCTCCTCCTGAAGCTCTGTTCTGGCAGGGGGCTCAACTAAACACTTCAAAACATGGAGCGAATTGATTTTTGTTCAAGGATACAGAATCAAGGCAGGTCAATGGAATTATGGTGCAGATCATCCACAAAGCAGTTGGTTGTCAGAACAGGTTAGAGGGGCTGGCTTGTCTCCACTTGTCTCTAAGTTCCTTTTGCTCCTCATGAGGAATCTTGGACCTCCAGGCTCAAGATCCAGCCAAAGAGAACTTCCAAAAATAGTTGCCAGACCCAAATATCAGTTGAAGCTACAGGTGATTTTGCGTCTTTAGCTTTGGGGTAAACTCTCATCACTGAAGTCAATGAGTCAACTTTGTTTTAAGATTGTACCTGCTGTTGAGAAATACTGTAAACTAAACAAATGCCTGGAGTGTCTGCTTCAAATATGAGCTTCCTAAAATATTTTGGGACTCACTGTAGAATCATATAGCACTTTCCATTCTCTGGTGTGTGCCAGAATGTTATATGGAGATCCTATATAAACCCCACAGCGTGAATAGTTAAGGAGCAATAATCTTCCACTTGCATTGCTGATGGTGAATGTTTAAAACTATTTCCATGAGCCTGTATATGAGATAATTTTAAAAAGCTGACAGTTCTGGAGTGTTGCTAACACTGCATGGTTATTTTTGTTGCAGATGACACTGAGCTATCTGCCTACCAGGATGTGGAGGTCCCGCAGCACCTGACAGCTCTCGGCTGGGGAACTGGGTGTGAAGTGGTAATCGCACTGGCCGGATGATCCCGAGACTCAGGATAATGTCCGGATAATGCAGGTTCAAATGCCACTGCAGTTGCTGGTGGGATTTAAATAAATACATCTGGGATTAAATTCTGCTTTAGTAATGATGACCATGGGACTATCATCAATTGTTGTCAGATCCCTGCTTGTTCACTAACGAAGGCTATTTGCCATTGTTAATTTAGCCTAGAACAACAATGTATCATAATTTTAAGGTGGAAGAGGGTTTGAGGGGATTTGAGGAAATGATTTTTTTCACCGAGAGGGTGGTAGAGGTCTGAATGCACTGCTTGGGAGGGCAGTTGAGGAGAAAGCCTCACAGCCTTTAAAAAAGACCTGGATGAGCAGCTGAAATGCCATAACATTCAGGGCTATTGCCTGCTGCTGGAAAGTGGATGAAGTGTAGATTTGGAAGTACATACTTGTTGGGCTGAACGGCCCTTTTGTGTACTGTTGACTAAATAATGCATTTCACTGGATTGTAGTTGACTCTTAACAGCTTTCTCAATTCATCCAGAAAGCCACTTAGTTGTACCGAACAGGTACTAGCTGGATTATAGCAATTCAAGGTGGCAGCTCACCACCACATTTTGAAGGGCATATTGTGATGGGCAATTAATATAATCAAATCTCAAGAAGTGAAAAAAAATCAAAGTATTTTTCGGAAGGTTGTATTGTGGGGAAGGGGACAGACAATTTATGCACAGAAAGCTCCCACAGATACTTTCATTTCAGTGAAATTTGTTGAGGATGAGTAAACCTTCTGAAACCATAAGTGACCAATTTATCTGGGTATGGGACCAAAAGCTCTTCAATTCAAAGCTTTGAGAACAAACTCATTTAATTTTAGCTTAAAACCCAGATAGTTTTGAAAACTGTTCTAATTTGTCCTGGAGCTTCCCTGAACTAAAAGTAAATCTCCTGGACACTGCCTGTGTGGAACCCAAACCACTGTTAGGACCTTCCCTTTCCTGGCTTGATTTAGCTGCTCTCCCAACAAATAGTAAAGTAGCAACATGCCAACAGTGTAGTCACTATGCATTCTGTTGTGTTTGATCTCTCATTCAGCATATCAGTATCTCTTTAAGATATTGCTCATGATGTCATCACGGGATCATTGCATATAACCAGAGGGTGGAAAGGTCTCAGACTCCATCATACTTTGTTCATGTGAAGCATGGCACTTGAGATGAAGCATACTCCTCCGTTGTAAGCTGATAGCTTAATATTAACCTACAGGAAGTATTTTTTATATTAATAGTCACCCGTAATAAATATCTCTTTGATTTTAAAATACCATGCAATCCACACTCAAGTTTCTTAAGATAAATAAATCATTATCACCTCAGGTTTAGCACCCCGTTGGAGGCTCAGCGCACACACTGTTAAATCAAAAGGGCACTTTCTCAGAATGCAAAGAATTGTGGGTATATTGCCACCATTCTTTACAGTTGTCACGATGATTGACATACGTTGTGACCACTCACTGGGGCAGGCCAATGGAGGGAGGAGGCTGTTGGATGACCATTGGTCCCAGCCAAATTTGAAATGCAACAGAAGGTGAGGACACAAGCCCAAAGCATGACACATCCTCCCAACCAAATAAAAATGGAAGCAAAGTACATCAAGAGGCAACAAGTTCAATGACTTGCATTGAAGGAGGTAAGGGAGACAATTTCAATGTTTTCAAATCCAGCTCTGTATTGACCACGGACAGAAAGTACCCGTGTGTAAGCTTCTCAGTGAATCACCCAATGATTGAAAACAAGAGAGAGAGAAGTGAAATTGACTTGAGCCCGGACAAATTGTTTAAAGCTTATGAAGAAGTCTCACATCAGCTTTGTAGCAGTGGGCCATGTAGTCACAGCTTAGCAAAGGTCACGCAGGGCAAGGTTTACCGCAGAGAGAGAGAGGGAGAGAGGAAGAGGCAGCTGGGAGGGGCAGGGGTATGGTAGAGAGGGCCTGATGACTGGTCTCATTGGGTGAGATGTCAGCGACTGACGAAGGGAAGTGAAACAGTTTTTCTCAGCACTTGGATTGTTGTCAAAAAAAACTTATTTTGTGGTTAGTTTGGGACTCTGGGAAAAAAAAAACCTGCTGTAAACTGACAGATTTTTGCAGCCATAAATTTTCATGAATTAGCAAGGTTGGCATTATCTCCCACACTGTAATAGCTTGCTGTATGTGTGCAACCATCTGGTATCTTTGCTTCATTTTACACTCTGCATTTATCTATCCTGTCACCACAGCACTCCTGTTTTCTCTAATTATTTTATTATAATATCAAGGATGTTCCAGCATAATGTGGAAACATAGCTGCGTGAGGATTCATTAGCTCATAAGCCTCCTCTGTGTTGCTTATTTTTCTGGAATGATCAGCCCCTTAGGGCCCAAAAGATACATCCAAGTTGATTAGAAGATTGCAATGTCGAACAAGAAGAGAGAAAAGCCATCTGTTTATCCATTGTAAAGACCACCCACCCCTAAACTGTCTCGTTTCTGTCTCTATTACACTCACTGGAACTGTGAGGAAACAAAGGACTTCCTCTGACAGGTTGATACTCATTAGTGACTAATTTAGGCTCTTTGCTGTCTTGCTATTGGGTCATTGGTTTGTGCTGGCTTCATAAGATTTCTCAATGAATTTCTTCCCCTTCAAGAATCTCCATTTCTTGTATTAATGATGAATGACCATTAATAATAATTATTGAACCGCTTGGGCAACATGACCCTGCGTTCTGCAAGAAACGTTACCTGTAGTAGAATCTTAAAACACAAGGGAACTTTCTTTGGATCAAGAACTCAATATAAAGCAACAATGTCAAAATCCATCACTAGGGGTCACTGTGACTAAGGAAAACAACTCCTCCTTATGTCATTTGCTGCTGAAAAGGCTTGAGTGTTAATGTCAGAGATAATGGGAACTGCAGATGCTGGAGAATCTGAGATAGCAAAGTGTGGAGCTGGATGAACACATCCTGCTTTTCTGATGAAGAGTCTCGGCCCGAAACGTCAGCTTTTGTGCTCTTAAGATGCTGCTTGACTTGCTGCGTTCATCCAGCTCCACACTTTGATATCTTCATTCAATACTCTCCTGCCTTTATTCTAACTTGCACCTAGTCCTGTTTCCTTAGTGCCCCATGAACAATGACTAATGCCTCCCAATCCATTAATATGATGGCTTTTAAATTTTTCTCATTTTGAGCTTTGCAGCCGCCCCCAAACCCCAACCTACAAACCTCTAAGATCTTTGCCCTATCCATTTCTGACCTGTTGCACAGCCCCATTTCGCTCCACCATTCAGCTGCCTGAGCCCTAACTCTGATATTCACGCCCTGAACCTCCCCGCCTTTCAGATGCACCTTAAAACCTACTTTACAAAATGTTGCAGAAACTCAGCAGGTGTGGAGAGTGAAACAGGGCTCATTTTTTTAGTCCAATATGACTTTTCTTCAGAACTATTTTTAAAAGTTCCACTGAAAAGTTATATTGGACTTGACATGTGAGATTGGAAGGTTGCTGCACTGTTGGTGGATAAGGAGATATTGAGAACTGTAGCTGCGGGACAAACGTCAGTAATCTTAAGGCCCATTTGGCCCTGACTATTTGATGTTACTTTGGTTTGAAGCCCTTTACAGAAATGTACTGAATCGTATCTGACCATTCTCACATTGAGACTGACTGGATGAATGTATAACTCACACTGTGACTACAGCAAGGATATTATTGATTTGGAGAGGATTCAGAAAAGATTTACCAGAATGTTGCCAGGACTGGAGGGCGTGAATTATATAAAATAGGCTGAAAAGTCTGGCTCTTTTCCCACTGGAGGCTGAGGGGTGACCTTATAGAGGTTTATAAAATCATGAGGGGCATGGATAGGGTGAATAGCCAAGGTCTTTTCCCCAGGGAGGAGGAGAACAAAACCAAGGGGCATATTTTTAATGTGAGAGAAGAAAGATTTAAAAGATACTTGACGAGTAACTGTTTCACACAGAGGGTGGCTCGTATGGGGAATGAACTGCTAGAAAAGGTGGTGGGTACAGTTAGAGTTATAACGTTTAAAAGGCATTTGGACAGGGACATGAATAGAAAACATTTAGCTTGGTATGGACCAAATGCAGGCTAGTGGGACTAGGAAACTTGATCGGCATGAACAGATTGGGCCAAGAGACTTGTTTCTGTGCTGTAAGACTCCATGATAATCTCTATTAACTCTGTTTTCTCTCCACAGATGCTGCCAGACCTGCTGAGTTTCTCCAGCAATTTCTGCTTTTCTTTCAGATATTCAACATCTTCAGTGTTTTGCTTTTATTATGAAAACCCACATCCTCGAACAATATTTGGGTCACGTATATTAATACCTCTCTTTTTAGGCATGATATCAAATGTTGTTTGCTTCCTATGAAATGTCTTTGGAGATTTGCAAGCAGGTCATTTGGTCTATTGAGTCTATACCAACCCTCTGAAGAACATCCCACCCAGATCCACCTCCTAACTCTATCCCTGTAACCCTGCATTTTCCCATGACTAATCCACTTAGCATACACATCCATGAACACTACGGGCAATTTAGCATGGCCAGCCCACCTCACCTGCACATCTTTGGACTGTGGGAGGAAACCGGAGCACCCGAAGGAAACCCACACAGACACAGGGAGAATGTGCAAACTCCACACACACAGTCGTCCGAGGCTGGAATCGAACTTCCGTCCCTGGCACTGAGGCAGTAGTGCTAAATACTGAGCCACTGTGTTGCCCTAACATTACTGGACATCTTCAGTAGAACACATCCAGCAGATAACAACAATGACTGCTATTTAAATAGCTATTTTAATGTAGCACTACTGCCTCACAGGTTAGGGTGGATTGGCAATGCTAAATTGACCAGAGTATCTGGGGCATACAGACTAAGTAGGTTAGCCAGGGATAGGGTAGATCTGGGTTGGATGCTTTTCGAAGGGTCAGTGTGGACTGGTGGGCCAAATGGCCTGCTTCCACACTGTAGAGATTCTATGAACATACGAGAATTCCACAGAGCCAGACATTTTTTATAAGGAGTTTGTCTCTGTGTCATTTGAGATTCAGATTCCAACAAAAGCACCTTGCCAGATTGAAACCTAAAACTAGCTAAAACTGATGCCATGAGACTGCAGGGTCCCTCTACTCGACTGTGTGTGGTAATTGGACTCTTTCTTACACCACAGGAGCCAGATTTTCATAAAATCTTTGGACACCGAGCTCGTGGTCTTTTCTGAAATGCAGTTCTAAGTCTGGGCTAATCAGGAAGCCTGTGTTTTAAGACTTTTCATGTTTGAAGGCCAAATGAGACGTAATAGATTTTGATCCTGAAGAGTAGGAACTGTAGAAACTGGACTACTGGGTAGGCTAGCAGAAATAATAAAATAATCCCTTGAACCATTCGAGAAACCATTGCAATTGTAGGGGGAAAGAATACTTTAGTCACAACGGCCCAAAGGGGACTTTCCTTATTTGCATCTGATTACATATGAAGGGGCAGGGATAGAAACCGTGGGGCCCCATACTGCCCCCAGCAACCCCCAGTCAGAGCACATCCCCTAGAGTGCTGGGCCTGGTAATTGGCCCCTGATGCACCATCCCATTCCTGTCTCTCGTCCTGATCACATACAGTCACCCTGGGACCATGGATATAAACCTGAGACAGAGAGAGCGCATTTCAGGACTGATGGTGTGGCATAAAGAGAATGTGTATGGACATGACATAATGCTGTGAGGGCTGATTTTACACTGACATTAGCAGTCCCATGCTACTGAGACTTGGAGGAGAGGTTATAACCTGTATGAGAAAGTTGTATTATGGAGGTCAGTATAAACTTTTCTCAATCGTTCATGAAATTTGGCTGTTACAGGCTGGGTCAATATTTATCGCCAGTCTCTAGAAGTCCTTGAGAAAGTGTGCCCATGTATCTGCTGCCCTTGTCCTTCTAGATGGAAGTGGATGTGGGTTTGGAAGGTGCAGTCTAAGGATCTTTGGTGAATTTCTGCAGTGCATCTTGTAGATAGCACACACTGCTGCTACTGAGTGTCGGTGGTGAAGGGAGTGGATGCTTGTGGATGTTGTGCCAATCAGTCAGGCTGCTTTGTCCTGGATGGTGCCGAGCTTCTTGCGTGTGTTAATGTTTAACATTGTTGAGAATAAAAGCGTTTGCTACTATTTTGGAAATTAAGACATTAGATATTCTTAGGTAAGACAGAAACCAAGGTGTTGCCTTTAGAATTCTGTGCCACAGAAAGTCACTGAGACCAAACATTAATGTTTTGGAGAAGGCGAGAGACAGAGTTCTTAGGTCTGAAGGAGTCACAGGGTATGGGGAGAAAGTTGGAACAGGGGATTGAGTTGGACAATCAACCATGACATTGAACAGTAGAACAGGCTCAAAGGGCTAAATGGCCTACAAGTGTTCCTGGGATAACAAGATGCTGCTTGGCCTGCTGTTCGACACCTTGTTATCTTGGATACTCCTATTCCTATATTTTCTACACCAACAGGAGGTGATGGCCAAGTGGTATTATTGCTGGACTGTTAATCCAGAGACCCAGGTGATGGTCTGGGGACCCGGGTTTGAATTGCACCATGGCAGATGATGGAATTTGAATGCAATAAAATGTTTGGAATTAAGAATCTAATGAAAGCTGTGAATCCATTGTCGATTGTCAGGAAAAACCCATCTGTTCACTAATGCCCTTTAGGGAAGGGAACTGCCATCCTTACGTGGTCTGGCCTACATGTGACTCCAGACCCACAGCAATGTGGTTGACTCTTAACTGCTCTCTGGGCAACTAGGGATGGACAATAAGTGCTCCCTGGCCAATGACACCCTCATACCATGAAGGAATAAAAAATAACTGACTTTTTGAAGTGTAAAGATATCTTGATTGAAGTACAAAAGTTCCTGATGAGTCTTGAAAGGGAGCATATTGAGATGTTTTTCCTCTTGTAAAAGATACTAGGATTAGGGGTCACGTTTTAAAATTAAAGGGTCACCTATTTAAAATAGAGATGAAGCAAACTTGTTTCTCTCAGAGTCTTTGGAATTTTCTCCTGAAAAAGTGGAGGGAGCAGACTGCTTGACTATTTTTAAAGCAGAGGAGATCGATTATTGGAGATGAAAGATAATCAAGATGGTAGGTGGGAATGCGGAGTACTAAGATCTTCCATGATGTCGCTAAACTGTTAAAAGCAACTGTGACCATTCAAAACCAACATCTCTCTCCCTCTCCGAGAGGGAGCAGTAGCTCAGATTCTGATCAGTTGGTTGGAATGAGGTTTAAGCCACAGCCTCTGGCCCAAGCGAATGTGCTTCCAATTACAAATTTGGTTCCCTTGGAGAAGAATAGTCTTCTGAAAACATTGGGCTTCACGCACCTGAGAACTAATGATGTGCTCCCCAAGGTACATCTCCTGGGGGGAGAGCAAAATAACTTTAATTGAAAAATGGGGAGTCATAAATAAGAGCTAGGCCAGCAGGAAGCTGCTAAAGACCTGAATCAAATGAACAAAGCAAAAAGGGTTTATGTTTTCACGAGTGGTGTAGAGGTTGCTGAAGATGGGTAGATTGAGGAAAGCACAAGCTATCTGGAGCGGAGGCTGTTTGCGATTGATGTTGAGGTAAAGTCAGATTGAAGAGCAATTTGTAACAGAGGATGAAGCCTTTGAATGTGCTACTTTGTGGAGCAGGGAGCCAGTGTAATTTTGCTAAAACAGGGCAGACAGACAAAGTGGGATGATGTAGGTGGGGGAATTTTGGATGAGTTGGCATCCTTGTTTCGGATGGAACATCGAAGTCAGCAAGAGGAACACCAGCTGAGTGAAGCTGAAGAATACATGCATATGATTAAACTTCAAGCCACAATGGGACACCAATGCCAAGACTTCTCAAATTGTCAAAGAAATCTAAACTTCCATCATTCACAACATTTCTTTTCATCTCTTCTTCTGAGGCTCACTTTTATTCCTCCCTTCCCCCCCAGTCTACATCTGAGACACAATGAGATGAATGTACAGCTGGGGCTATAGAACAAGGAGCTGGAGGTATTCTAGAAAGAAATCTGATCACAGAGTTGGGTTAACCAGACAGCTGTTAGAAACCACAGCAAGAGTCAAACTTCTACTTTGCTGTATTACTCAGGATGTTTTTTTTCTGTTTGTGGTGTGCCATATTTATATATTTAAAAAAATCATTTATATGGACGGGGTCCAAGTTTTGCTGATCCAAAGCTTAATGATGATTCACTGTTTGCAAAACACTTAAAACGTCTGCAACTCTTCAGCAAACTGCAGATCCTGGTCCCAGAGAGAGATTTGCCATGTTAATTGTACCCAGGATTAGGCTGCATCATACTGCTGTGTACACAATGCTGCTTTGAACATCCCCGAATTAAACATCAAAACTTAACAAAGATAGTATCAAACTTCAACATTGTGTAAACACGATTATCATTTGTTTTCAGACAATGTTTAAAGAAAGCACAATTAAATTTAGACTAGAGCCTACTTGTGGACCTCACAAGCCGTGAATCAAAATTCTAAATATGGTTTTTTTTTGTCTTTTCATGTTTCTCATTTTTATTAATTTCATTTGAGTGATGTGTAGTTGCTCCAGCTGACTTCAGTGAACATGCTGTTAAAACGCTAGACAAGTTGTTCTCTCTGAGCCATACAAATCAGAAGATTCAACCTTGAATCCGTGGCACTGAACTGAGCTGATTTTAGCCCAGGTAGAGGAAGGAGCCATGGCTGGGATTGGGCCAGTGAGGGGAGAGATTAGCCAGCGTTCACCATTGCAGGATGAATAGAGAATACTTACATTTATATACAGCCTTTAACAGCATTAGGTCTCAAAGGGCTTTACAGCCAATTAGATACTTGTTGAAGTGTAGTCACTATTATATTATAGGAAACATGGCAATTAATTGCAAATAGCAAGCTCCCAAAACCAGCAACGTAACAATGCTTAAATAATCAGCTTCACTGCTAGTGAATGAGGGATAGAATGAGACAATATGACAGGAGACTCCCACTCTGGTCTTCTGTAAAATAGCACAACGGAACAAAGGGATGCCAATTTAAGACTGAGGTGAGGAGAAATTTCTTCTCTCGGAATGTTGAAAGTCTTTGGAACTGCTTGCTATAGAGAGCTTAGGGCGTTGACTCCTTGTGTATATTTAAGGATGAGATAGATAGGTTCTTGATTAGCCAGGGAATCATGGGGAAAAGGCAGGAAAGTGGATGTCAGGAATGTTAGATCAGCCACCATCCTATGGAATGGCAGATCGGGCTCAAGGGGCCAAATGGCCTCCTGTTCCCATTTTGTACATTTTATGGCCTTATCAACCTGAGGTAGGATCCCAGTTTAACATCCCATCAGAAAGATAGTTTCTCTGACAGTATAGCTCTGTCTCAGTGCTCCCTCTCCAGCAGTGCAGCCTCAGTTATGTTTCTCAACCTAGAACATGAGCTCAAATTTCTGCAGTGGGACTTAACTCTTCATGTTAGCTGAGATGATCCATGAGGGACATCCTTCATTTTACTCTCCGGTAGCTTGTGATATGATCAGCACCTACGCATGGATGAGCAAGAGATAAGAGCAGATGGTGCCAATGAGGTCAAACAGCCAGTAACCAATTATTATTGAAGCTCTGACCTGTCAAACTGGCATAGGGCTGAGAAGCCAAGAGGAGAGGACTTGGCTGGGAGGTCAAACCTCCGGCAAGGACCTCATAACATTAATGGGAGAGGAACTGTAGTGCAGTAACAACTGGGATTCTTCATGTGGTTAACTGTTGCTGGTCACTAACTATTGGTGCTGATTTAGAACTTCTGAAGTCTGTGGGAGCTACCACAGCAGGAAAGTGGAATGGCTATGCCTCAGTAGGCCGTAACACAAGAAAACCTAGAGAAGGCTCTTTGGGAGAACTGAGGTTAATTAAAAGCAGAGAGAATTCCACTTATGTTTTCACTTAGTGCTTGAAGCCAGTCAATGATGATTGAAATGAAGTGGTTATGTGTAAGTGCCAGATAGCATTGCGAATCCAAGTATGAAGTTAAAGTGGCTGATTTTATTTATCGCATGACGAGATAGAGGCTTCCACTTCTGAACTCTTTAATGTATTATCGTTAAGAGTATGTCTTGTATATTTCACGCAGAAGCAGAATGCTGTTAATGTATAGTTTGTGATCCCCAGCTATTTATGCTTCAAACCACCACGAGGATGTGGGTTTGTAAACATTTAATTTGCCTTTTATCAGAGTTATAAAATCTGGTGGTGAATTGTAAACCCTTCGATTTTATGATTCACATTTTGCGTGAGTTGTTGAAATCCCTGCCAGCAAAAATGTACATCACCATCTGTCAGAGACCAAGCGAGCAACTAAATCCACCGATTTTTCAGCAATAGAGATGGGTAAACTGGAAAGCAAAGCTAATTGCTGACTTTTAGGAGAATGGCCAATTTCTTCACCCTTCTTCCATCTCCAGCCCTTCCCTTGTTCTCGAGTGGTCAGCTGATCCCTGACTTGCAGGGTTTTCTTAGTCCTTCATTTGATCCTTTAGGTGAATTCCCACACACACCTATTTATGATTTGTTTCAGCTGGTCTGAAGAGGCATTCTGTTTTCCTGCGAAGTTGGAGTTCCCATCTTAAAGAATGTACTGAGCACAGGAGGGTCAATTTGATGTTGACAGCTGTAGGTGGCCAGTTGTATAGAAGCATTGAAAGAGCGACAAATGCACCAAGGCTGAGGAATGCTTCTTTGATTAATCTATCACTTGCTGTAGGTATCATTGACAAGGTTAGCATTTGTTGGCCATCTGTAGCTGTGCAGTTTTGACACAACTATGTGGATTGCTTGCTCACTTTGGAATGGAACTTGGCGAGAGCCAATCTGATTGGCATGGGACAAGAGAACATGTCTAGGTGAGGCTAATGAGCTTCCTTCCCGAATGTGGGCCTCTCAAGTAATTGGCTTTTATGACAATCCCAGGGCCTCATGATCTCAGAATCATACAACAGAGAAGGACACCATTCAGCCCATTGTATCTGTTCCAGCTCTTTGAAAGAAATAATCCATTCATCCATCTCTCTCCCAACAGCTGTGCATACCTTTCCTTTTTGAGTATTCACACAGTTACAATAGAATTGGCTTTCAGGCAGCAAAATGCAGATCACAGGAACTAACTGTCAAAAGACTCACATTAGGGAAGGAAATGTATATCTATACATTTCTCTCGTCCCATTCAATGTTGAGGGGGTCTCTGCCTCTATCACCCTCACAGGCAGTGACTTCCAACAAACTTTTGGGTGTAAAGAGATTTTCCTCGCAACGCTTGGTTGCATTCTCATGTGCTTTCTTCAGGTATTGATACAAGCTCAGGCCAAACCTGTGACCATGTGTTAATCTATATTAATGGTTACATTGTACATGTTACTAAAGTTTCAGAGCAATATGGTCCAAGTGGAAGGGTCCAATCTCCTATCATAATACCAACCTATAGCAACTGAAATCACTGAAGCATTGCAGCTTCCTCCAGAGGCCTATTTATATAATGGAATATAAACATAGGGAGGTTTTGCTGAAAACTATACAAGGTACTGGCTGGAATAGTGTGAATGGTTTGCATTCCCTTATTTAGGGAAAGACATAAGGTGTTGCAGACGTCCAGAGAAAGTTCATGAGGCTGATCCTGTCTTGAAGAGTTGAGCAAGTTGGGCCTGTACTCATTGGAATTTAGAGGAATGAGAGGTGACCTCATCTCAAATACAAGATTCTTAGAGGACTTGGCAGGATAGATTTGGAAAGGTTGTTTCCCCAGAGGGCATTATCTCAGAATAAATGGTTGCACATTTAAGACAAATGAGGAGGAATTCCTTCTCTGAGATGTTTGTGAATCTGTGGAATTCTTTATTGCAGATGGCTGTTGAAATTGGGCTATTAAGTATATTTAAGCCTTGAGGCAGACAGGTTTTTAATCAGAAAGGAAATCAGGAGTTATTGAAGAAAAGGCAGAAAAGTGGAGTTGATGATTATCAGATTATCCATGATCTTATTGAATAATGGAGCACACTTGATGGGCAGAATGACCTACTTCTGCGCTTACATCATATGGTCTTAATCAAGCCCCAGCATAACGATATCAGCTATTTAACAAAAACAGAAACTTTTTGAAAATTTCAGCAGATCTGACAGCATCTGCAGGGAGTAAACAGAATTAATGTTTCAGGTCCAGTGATCCTCCTTCAGAACTGGGTTCAACTGAACAGTTGATGCGAATTTAAACCTGGAATAATGCTGTCAGAAATATTGAGGCAGTAATACATAAGGGTACATATGTTGGGTAACAATGTAGAGGGTAAGAAATGACAGATACCAGGAGGTATTCCCTCACAGGGGTGGTGCCTGGGGCCAGGATACAGTGCTCATTTAAGTAACTACAGGAGACTGCAGTCGGGAAAATGTTTGGATTGTTATTCTGAAGGACCTTCTATTTAAATCTTCCTTGATCCTTTCTGAATGGCTGCATGTTGGAGCTCATACACTAGCCTGTTATTAGAAACACATTTCTCCAGCCTCACTAGATGTAGCACATCAATAAGGGAATTCAAGCCCTGTTAAGGTGATCTAATGATTAATCTACATTGTCAGCCCTCATGTGTTTGCAATAACAAGTTTCAAATGAGGATTATGTTTTGTATGATGTCTTTTTGCTTTTCAAAGACATGAATGCAATGGTTACCCGCTTTAAGCACAATATTAACATCTAGAACTCCCAGGTCAGGTACTGCCTGTGTTATAGAAGCTTCCTGTTTTATTATTCTGACAATGTACTTTAATCCCAACCTTCGGAGTATTTCCTCTCTTGCATTTCTGTTTCTGGCAATTGACACCAAAGAATGAGAAAATGGAGGGTTAGTGACAAGGTTCCCTGTAAAATTTTCCTTTTGAGTCAGAGATAATGGGAACTGCAGATGCTGGAGAATCCAAGATAACAAAGTGTGAAGCTGGATGAACACAGCAGGTCAAGCAGCATCTCAGGAGCATAAAAGCTGACGTTTTGGGCCTAGACCCTTCATCAGAGCCTCTGATGAAGGGTCTAGGCCTGAAACGTCAGCTTTTGTGCTCCTGAGATGCTGCTTGGCCTGCTGTGTTCATCCAGCCTAAATCTAGAGCCTCTGATGAACGGTCTAGGCCTGAAATGCCAGCTTTTGTGCTCCTGAGATGCTGCTTGGCCTACTGTGTTCATCCAGCTTCATACTTTGGTATCCCTTTTGAGTCTGGCGTTTTTCATCCAAAGCATGGCACCCTCGATATGTTTCTGCATGACTGCACATGCAGCTTTTTAATGCAGCACTGAGCCTGCATATGGTACGTTGATACTAATGCATGCCCAGGCAGTCTTGGTGCTTATTTGTAGCATTGCTCAGTAACCAGAAGAAAAATATTTGCATAAATTGGCAAAAGAAACAGCAAGGAGGCCGGAAAACCTTGTGACAAGTTGTACGATACAGAAAGTATTATAGACTCAGTCATACAGCAATCCTCATTTCAGTCCTAAATGGTCTTGCCTCTCTTCCTTAGACTGTGGCACATGATTCTGGACTCCACAGTCATAAGCATCATCATTCCTGCAATTATGCTGTCTCATCATAGAGTGATAGACTAACACAGCGTGGAAACAGGCTATTTGGCCCAAACTGGCCTATGCTGACCATGGTGCCCACTCAGCCATTTCCAATTGCTTGCATTTGGCCCCTATTCCGCTACTCCTGTTAGAATTTTAGATGTTCCTATGAGACCACTCCCCATTCTTTTAAACGCTCTGAATATAGTCTCTATACCAGAGACACCTGAAGCTAGAGAGAGACTCATACTTTTTTTGATAATAGACATATCCATAAAATGCTACATTATGTATGTTTGCCTCCTAATGGTGCCTTAGCACTGCTGCCTCACAGCACCAGCGACCTGGGTTCAATTCCACTCTTAAGAGGCTGCCGGTGTGGAGTTTGCACATTCTCCCCGTCTCTGCATGATTTTCATCCCACAGTCCAAAGGTGTGCAGATTAGGTTGAATTGGCAGTGCTAAATTGCTCCATAGCGCCCAGGTGTGTGAGTGCAACATTAGTTAGCTGTGGGAAATGCAGAGTTATAGGATAGGGTTAGGTGCTGGGTGTAGGTGGGAAGTTCTTCCCAGGGTAGGCATGGACTTGATGGGCTGAATGTAGGATTCAACATTGTAGGGATTGTATGATGCTCTTTTTTCAGAAAAATTAATACAAAATATAAACATAACTAAACAAATGTTGGGGCTTCTCAGATGAAGCACTTTCCATAAAACAAATAAAATCCCATCACAGGTAGTGCCCAGATTGCAAATGGATTCCAGTCTCCATTCACTGATTGTTCTAGACCTGTGTACAAATTACAATGCAGAACAATGTAAAGCAATTGCCTGTAAGTACAGGAAATGTCCAGATGTCAGGTATTTATAATTATACCTCTGTATCGGATTGCATTCACAAGTCAGAGATTTGTAAATCAGGGAACCCCTGTAGGTTAAAACTTCGCTTTGGGTGTGCACTCCAGACACTACAGTGCTCACAGCCTCTGAAGATCTCAAACAAAACAGTAGATCCACATGTTCCTCATCCAGAGATACCCACAGGCAAGAGGCGGGGCTGCCAACTCCCACCTGGCCCTTTTCATGCCTACCATAGTCAAGCCCCCAAAAGGGGGTGCTTTGATTTGCCCCATCCCAGTTTCTCTGTATAACTGCTTGAAAAACACATTAACCAATTGGCAATTTGTCCCCTGAAGACGTTGTGTAACAAACATCATAGCTAGACAAAAGTAGTAGCGGGAGTGGGTGTGGAGGTGGGGGTTGGAAGGAAATGATCTCTCCAACGCCTGCAGTGCTCACTGGTGTCTTTTTATGCTTGTAGACAACTGAAATCAATTAAACTAAATGAACGGAATTTACAAGGAAAAGAATCCCTTAAAGGGCGCTACAACGAAAGACAAAGCTACAAACAAAACTTGCAAATTCATATTAAAGTGCACGTGGGATGATGACACACCCCACCTTCTGTGATGCCCATTGGTCTTGGATACAGTCTCTCTTTCTAGGTGCTCCAAGTACTTAATTGAAGAAAAGCCTTCATGCATTTGTCTTAACAATATCATTACATCATCATCAGATGTGCTGCCATAAAGGGAGGCGGAAGCTGAATCAATCTTGACCTTCAAAGGATAACTGGGGAGGCAACAGCCTGGTGGTATTATTACAGGATTGTTAATCCACGGACCAAGTTAATGTTCTGCTAGACCCAGGTTCAAATCCTGCTATGGTACATGGGGAATTTTAACTCAATAAAAATATCTGGTATTAAGAGTCTAATGGTGACCATGAATCAATTTTTGGGGGGAAACCCCACCTGGTTCACTAATGGCCTTTAGGGAAGGAAACTGCCGTCCTTACCTGGTCTGGCCGGCACGTGACTCCAGACCCACAGCAATGTGATTGACTCTGAATTGCCCTCTGGGCAATAAATGCTGCCGAGCCAGTTACAGCCTCATCCCTGTTTAACGAATAAAGGATAAATAACTGGATAGCAAAGATTTGCAGAGCTGTGGAGAAACAGCAAAGCAGTGGATTAATTATAACTCTTTTGAAAAGCTGGTACAGGCACAGGGACTGAATGGCCTCTCTTGATTCACTAGTATGTAATCACAGGCCGAGTCCTTAACAGAGTGATCTCAATGGAGTAGATGGTGATGAACCTTTGCCTTGAACTTTAGCACTCCATGTGGTATTGATTTACAGGCAGTTCCCAGGTTGTAAAGTGTTCCATTCCTGAGTCCATTCACAAGTTGATTTGTATGCAATTTGGAACAGAGCACAGAACACTATAAAGCTGCCATTTGTAAGTACAAGAAATGTTCACACGTTAGATATTGAAATTACATGCCTTCCCTGGGATAGCATCCGACATTTGTAAATTGGCAACCCCCTGCACCCACAGAGTTGTTAGGAAGGGAGTTCTAGTGAAGGATCAGCAAAGATGCAGCTCTTGGGTAACCAATCCATCCATCATTGTTTGATATGTACACGGCCAGCACAGTGACTTTATAATGCTGCCCGAGAATAAATCATAAACATCAATCACCAGGTTTGAATCCTGCTGTGGCCGATGGTGGAATGTGAATTCAATAAAACAATCTGGAATTAAGATTCTAATGATGACCATGAAACTATTGCTGACTGTCAGATACCCTGACTATGGTGCTCATCTCATTTTCTAGTTCTTTCTCAAGTTGTGCTAAATCTGTGTCTTCTAGTTAGTGACCCAGAGCAACCATGACCTTATTTGGATAGTGGAACATGTTCAAGAGATCAAATAGCCTACTCTTGCTCCCATTTCTTATGTGTGTAGGATATTATTGGTAAGACTGGCATTCATTACCCAATACCTATCACCCTTATTGAGCAACATGACCAGCATCAGCCACATTGATATGGGAGTAGAATTTCAACCAGACTAGGTTAGACTGGCTGAGGACGTTAGATTTCTTTCCCTAAGGAACTAACTGATTGGCCTTTTACTAAAGTTTCATGGTCACTTTCACTGACATTTCTTTTATTTCCAGATTGTTGTTAATCTGGCTCCCAGCTCAAGTTACTATTGGAATCAAACATTATCTAGGCTATCAGGGCCAGTCTAATTCATTTTTGATTTGATTTGATTTATAATTGTCACATGTACTTAGGTACAGTGAAAAGTTCTGTTTTGCATGCAGTACGGGCAGATTATACTGTACAAAGTGCATTAGGGGGTAATAGAACAGAGCGGGGAATAATGTTATGGCTGCAGAGAAGGTGCACAAAGAGTGAGATTCACATTTAATTTTAAAATTTGAGCGGTCTGCTTAGAAGTCTGTTAACATAAACTATGTACTGATCTGAGACTCTTCTATCCCCAGCCCTTCCTGTTACTAAATCACATTTATTATTCAACCCCGTGCTTATTGACTGATGCATGTACAATGTGATGCAGGATTAGGTTAATCACCTCTATAGGCATGTTCTACTGCTCAATAAGATCATGGCTGATCTGTAGTATTTCAAATTCCACATTCTCATTGACCCCGATAACCTTAGATTCTTGTTTAGGTGTAGGAATCAATCTACCTCTGTCTTAAAAGTACTCAATGAGCCACTTCCACTGGCACTGAAACAGAGAGTTCCAAGACTGACAATCCTCTGAGAGTAAAAAATGCTCCTCATTTTGGTCCTACAAGTGTGACCACAAATTTTGAAACAGAATCTCCTGGCTCTGGATTCACCCATGACAGGAAATGTGCTTTGTATGTCCACCCTGTCAAGAACATTACGGATCTTATACACTTTGATTACGTTCCCCTCACTCTCTAAACTCCAGTAGAAACAAGCCCAGCCTGTCCATCCTTTCCTCATAAGATAAACCACTATTCGTGGTATCACTCCACCTTCAATATATTTACATTCTTGCTTCGATAAGGAGATCAAAACTAGGTGTAATATTTGAGATGTGGTCTCACTAATACTCTGTTTAACTGATACATGACATTCCTAATTTTTTATGTTCAATTCCTCTCGTAATAAAGTACATCTCATTAGCCTTCTTAATCACTTGCTGTACTTGTATTGTAATGTTTTGTGATTCATGCACGAGAACACCTCAATCCCTCTGATACTTAGAATTCTGCAGGTATTGATCATTTAAATAAAATCTTGCCTTTCATTATCCTCGTCAGATTGAACAACTTCACATTTTCCCACATTGTATACATCTGGCAGATACTTGCCCACTCTAACAACCTGTCAGTACTGGTCTGCATCCTTGTCATGTCCTCTTGACAACATACTTTCCTACCTAATGTTGTGTCTTCTGCAAACCCAGCATTAAACATGTAAATAATTAAGCCCCAGTGCTGACACCCTATAGGACTTCACTCAACACATCCTGTTGAATTACATATGCCATGTTCTCCCTCAGCCAAGCAAGTGTTATCCACATTTTGAGGAAGGGACAGTGGACCTAAAACACTAACTTTGACTTTTCTTCACAGATGCTGCCAGACCTGCTGAGTTTTTCCAGCAACTTCTGTTTTAATCCGTATTAGTTCATTACCCCCTAACATCATGAACTCCAACTTTGTACAATAACCTTTAAGTGTAACTGTATCAAATGCCTTGCAAAGTCCAAGTATATCAACAGATTCCCTTCTATCTGCAGCACATTATTTCTTTAAAAAACTCCAATAAATTGTTTTCCGACAACTATACCAACTCTTACTGATAACTGAGTTTATCTGAGTGTCCAGCTATAATCTTCATAATGGTGGATTCTAATACATTCCCTATGACAGATGTCAAGTTGATTGCCCTATAATTCCCTGTTGACTGCCTCCTTTCCCTTCTTGAATTGTGTGGCTAAACTTGCCACTTTCCAGTCTCAAGGAACCTATCTAAGTCCAGTAAATGTTGAAAAATGGCCAACAATTCATTTATACCTCATTATCCGCTTTTGGTAAAGTCCGTGAATTGAGCCCCTTAGAACCTGTCGATTTATCAAACCACGCCTCCATCAGTTTGCTCAGTATCACTTCCTTAGTGATTATAATTTCACTAAGTTCCTTTCTTTCTTCAACTTCCTTCGTTCGATGTATTTCTGGCATTTTTTTGTATTCTCCTGTTGTAAAGGCAGAATAAAATTATTTATTCCTTACACCTGCTATTCCTTTATTCTATAATATTAACTGCTCATTCTCAGCCGCTGGAGGTCCAAAACACACTTTATCTCCCTTTTCTTTCTTAGATACTTATAGAAAGCTCTTCCTGTCTGTTTTTTTTTTGCATTGCTAGCTGGCTTTCTCTAACTTATTTTTCCGGATGAGCTGTTTAGTCATTCTCTGTTGTTCTTTTTATTCCGACCTCGCTTGGCACCTAGTCACTAACTTCCATTTTAAAGAAGCCTCAGAGTTGCTGGGAGCTGTAAATGATGGGACTTGTGGCTTGAGGCTTTGTTCTGCACATTGGAGAGACAATGTTCTTAGTCACTGCTGGGAATATGTGGCCTGTAATGGTTGCGTCTTACCAATGAACGACCTCCGTCTGACTCCGGCAGACTTCTGCAAGCTCTTTCATTTACTCTATGTAAATAATCGTGTTCCCTGGAAGCCTATCTCACACTAGTCTGAGACTATTTTATCTTTTCTTCACAGTCTTTTGCGCAATGCTATTGGTGTCAGTTTACATCCTACCATACATCATTGTCTCCCTATCATATTTATTCCTGGTATACTACATTAAATTCTGGAATTCCCTCCTTAAACCTCTTAATCTCCCTCTCTTTCTTTAAGACATCCCTTAAAAGCAACCTCTTACATCAATCTTTCAGTCATTTGCCCTAACCGACTTCTTCAATGCCTCGATGTCAGATTTTCTCAGGTTACAGTCCACTGAAGCTCCCTGGGGTACTATGCCTTGCTAAGGCACTATATAAATGCAAGTTGTTGGTATGCTATGAGGAGGCAGGCGTGTGTCGTAAACACTAATAATCCCTCACGGATAATCTGGAGCCCAATGCAATAATTCACTGGTGTTAATGTTTGGAAGAAATGGTGTGGAATAGGATTGGTGCTGAAATGTGAAAGCATTACTACTTGCAGTGAGCTGTGTAGCTTTTTAACCTGCAGAAATACTTCAGCAGCCTGGAGAACTGTCAGTCTCTGTGCCTTGGAAATGTCCCATTACAGGTTTGTATTCACATTTTATTTACTCACCCTGCGCCCATCTCCCGGGCCTGAGAGAAAATTCAATCGTCTGTATAATAGTAACTGTCTTGTAAACACGTCCTCCTGCAAGCTTTAGTTCCTGTCTTAACTGTTTATGGGTCATGCTCTTCTGCTGCCATTTATCCTTTCCAAGCTGCTCTGTTGACATACATCATTCGCTGGCCAAAACCAAAATAGTAGAGGACCTGAGACTGTTTCTTCTTAACACAGAGACTTGTGATCTGGAAAGTCACTGCCTCAGACGGGGGTGTAAGCAGTATCAATAGGGACTTTCTTAAGGGAACTTGATAAATTGTTCAATAAATAGCTATTTACTGGCAAACAAGTGGATGGCTCTTTGAAGGAACTGGCACAAGCTCAGTGGGCCAAGTGGACTGTCTCCTGTACTGGGTGTGCAATGATGCTGCTATTCTGAATCAACATTATTTCCAGGTTGCGACTCTGCAGATAAAATTCCTAGAGTCCATGATAGGATCTCTACAGTGTGGAAACAGGCCATTCAGCTGACTGAGTCCACACCGACCCTCTGAAGAGCATCCCACCCAGACCCAACCATCTCTCTGTAGCCCCGCATTTCTTAGCGCTAATCCACTGAGACTGCACACCATGGGGCAATTTAGCATGGCCAATCCACCTAACCTGCACATCTTTGGCCTGTGGGAAGGAAGCCAGAGCACCCGAAGGAAACCCACACAGACACAGGGAGAATGTGCAAATGCCACTCAGATGATTACTCGAGGCTGGAATTGAACCTGGGTCCCTGGAGCTGTGAGGCAGCAGTGCTAACCACTGAGCCACCGTGCCACCCCTAGCATCAGTATCTCATCTACCCCCAGAGGGAGGGGTTATGAGTCTGGTGTTGCCAATTCTGCAGGTGGCAGTGGAAGACCAGTTGAAGCAGATAATTTAATCTTCACCAGCAATGAGATTTTCCTGGTGTTGTACGTGCCTCATTCTCTGTCAGTACCTCGACAAATCAGAGGAGGTGATTGCACTGTGCAGTGTGAGAGTTCGAGGCTCCCCAGTCATTAACAGCAAAGACAAAGGCTAAGGACTACACTAAGGATTCTCAGAAAGTGGCTTGTTACTGTGTGGGGATTGATGATCCCCAACGCTTCCTCTACCCCCCCACCACAACAACTCCCCATCTCAGTCGTGTTTGGGGTGACACCATCACAGCAATGGCATTTTCTGTTCCCTCTCGTGGGGCATTGCTCCCAATAGTGCTCTCATTGTAGGCTCAGTCAGTGCTGCCCAACGTTCTTGGGATGGGCAAACTGAATCACCCTCTCACGCTCTTTGGCACGTTTGTTGTCTGTAATTAAACAGCAATCCTGATCTTAATTGGTGGCCTTCCGAAAGATTATGTTGGAAGGTTCACTGCAACTGTTGTCCTATGTGAAAATAATACTGGTAGTCAACAAAATCCAGAAAATTCTGCGTTTAGAATCACCACTGTTCTCCAATAATTTGCTGATTGATTGTTTTTCTTTCCCATTGGCATATTTGTTGGGTTACTAGTCTACTCCGATGCCCACACTGTGGATAACATTTCAGTACTGTGGAGTATTTCAGACTAGACATTATCTGCAGCTTTGCCTGAGCTCCCAACTGGATGCAAAATGTCACTATTTTGAAGTCAAATAGAGGAATTTTCCCTGGGGAAAAAATTATCCCTAACATCAATAAAAACCCATGACCTGGTCAGTATCACCTTGCGGTGCATGGGATCTCGCTGTGTGCAAATTGACTGCAATATCCCCAGCACAACGAGAGGACACTGGTGTTCAGAAGCTTCCAACATGACAGCGTTATACCAGCAACTGCCCTTCAAGAGTACTTCATTGGTGGAAAAGAATCATGGGACAGCCTAAAGTAGTGGATGGCACTATGGAAATGTAAGTATTTGTGTAACGGCATCCCCAGCAGCAGTGGTAAAGGCGATGGAGGGCACCAAGTGGGGTAGCTGGTGCAATCTGCCAGTCCTCCAGCAGGAGGCAGTGACTGTGAAATAGGGCACCAAGCAAGGCAGTTGGAGCAGTCAAACAAACCTTCCTTGGTGAGAACATTGTCTTTGGGGGAAGGAGTCGTCACAGGGACAAGGATCAGACTGACAAAGCATTTCTACAATCAGATGTAATCCACAGGCTTAATTCCATGTAAATATGACGTGTTCCACTTTTAGCTTTAATTTGCCTTCTTGCTTGTAATAATCTGATGTTAGTGAAATTAAGAATCCCTGCTTCAGGATCTTTGGGCCGCCCATGGGTTCAAATCTTATTTGTAATTGTTTTATTTGGTTTTCCATTAATTACCATTATCTAAAGTGCAGCTCTCCCCACATCCATCCTGCATTTCCTTTTCCCTCTGAGAACGCGTGATGGTTGAGTAACAGTCAGGAGACATGACTGACATTTTCCTTGATGTAATGTAATTTTTAACCTTTTCAGAACCATGGATGCCCATACAAACTTTTGTATACATATATGTGTATATATTGAAAATACTTATTCAGATTTGTTTCTCTTTTTATTTAAACACAACAATTTTAATATTCTGATTGCACCAGGAAGAGCAGAGTCATCATTTTAAGGGGAACTAAATGTTCACGGTTCGGACATTTGGTTCTTTACTTGACTCATTCTTCTCAAGTTGGTTCTGGCTTCATTCTGGGTTCTCCACTTTTCCCTCACAACTTACTTCTCAATGTCACCATTTACATGTTCAGCTCCAACTAACGTCTCAGACACAATTATGTATGCAAGCTGTTATGCTAGGGAAATCATGTAGATATAAGCCTCTTGCTGCCACTGGGTAGCATCATGGCCATATGCTTCCATTCAATTTTTCTATGTCAACTGTAACAATGGAGTTACATTAAGTGGCCACTAGGTGACAGAAGGAGCAAGTTTTGAAATCTGAAGTCAGTCACCGCTGACTACATAAACAAACACCACCTGTTTGGGGTAAATATCTTTTGCATCAAGGCCATCACAACCTTTTTGCCCGTTGAGAAGTTGGAGCTGCATCTCTCAATCACTCTGTGAGCAGTTGAATATCTGAGGTAGCACTCATTAGCCTAGGATTGGTGAGTTTAGAATTGAGTTGATCACAGATTTCAGGCCAATTGATGGGCTGCAAATGAACAAGGCCTAATTGCCAACTCCCCAAAGCCCTGGGGTTGGATTTTGAGGTTAGGATTGGGACCCTGTGCCAGGGCCAGATGGAAATTGGTTAGTGTTAACCACACTGTTCAGATTTGTTGTGACACACTTCTACAAGTAAGACCTTCAGGCTCAGAGATGGGGCACTACCGCTGTAACACAGGACCAATCAGATGGGGATTAGAATCCCTCACTGCTGTAGCCGTGATTTTAGCCAATGAGTAGCCAGTGAACAGTTTTCCCTCTAAATGAGAATGATAGACAGGTTCTATGACAAATCGCTTTGAGTAGCTGTTTAATCGTTTTAATTAGCTAGCTACCATTTGCACCGGAGTAACATGATTGACACAATGCTCAGTGCAGTGGATGCAGAAAACACATTGGGCGCTGATAGCCCCTGGCCTCTAACCAAGCTGTTCTGACAGCTTCCCATTAACATCTACCTGACAAGTGGAAAATTGCTCAAGTTTGTTGTATCTACAAAGAGCAGCGAAAATCCATTTCAGCCCATTACTGCCTCAACAGGCTGCTTTGAATGTTAGCAAAGTTATGAAAAGTGTTGTTGACAGTACTATCAGCATTATTTACTCACCGATTACATACTCATTGATACTCAGTTGGGTGCAGCCAGGAGCACTCGACTCCTGCTTATATTAGAGCCTTAGTATAACATGGACGTGAGAGTGACTGCTCTCAACATGAAAGCAGCAACTGGCTGCGTGTGGCATTGAGGATCGCCAGTAACATTAAATCGTTGGCAATCAGTGAATAATATTTACTGGCAGGAGTGATAACTGAGCAAACCAGAAGGTGGCCATGGTTGTTGATGACCACATATTTTGTTCTGGATGTGAGTTTGCTCGCTGAGTTGGAAGGTTCGTTTTCAGATGTTTCGTCACCATTCTAGGTAACATCATCAGTGAGCCTCCGGTGAAGCGCTGGTGTTATGTCCCGCTTTCTATTTATCTGTTTAGGTTTCCTTGGGTTGTAGAAAGCGGGACATAACACCAGCGCTTCACCGGAGGCTCACTGATGATGTTACCTAGAATGGTGACGAAACGTCTGAAAACTAACCTTCTAGCTCAGCAAGCAAACTCACATCCAGAACCTCAACCTGAGCTACAAATCTTCCCAAAACTCGCTAGCACATATTTTGTTCTTAGGATAACACCAAGGGACTCCTTATAGACAGTGTCCTCAGCCAACTATCTTCAGGTGTTTCACAAAAGAGCTTCCTCCTTCATGCTTGACTTTTTTGCTGTATGTGTTCAGAGGCTGCAGTATTTACCATATACGCAATAAGATTTACAAGGATGTTGGTGGAACTGGAGGGTTTGAGCTATGGGGAGAGGCTGAAGAGCCAGGGCTTTATTGCTTGAAGCGTCAGGGATTGAGAGATGACTCTATAGAGGCTTATAAAACCATGAGGGGCATGGATAGAGTGAGTAACCATGGTTTTTTTTCTCAGGGGAGGGGAGTCCAAAAGTAGAGTGCATAGCTTTAATGTGAGAGGGGAAAGGTTTAAGACGGGCCTAAGGGGTAAGTTCTTCACACAGATGGTGGTGCATGTATGGAATGAGCTGCCAGAGGAAGTGGTGGAGGCTGGTACAATTACAACATTTAAAAGGCATCTGGATGGGTATATGAATAGGAAGGGTTTAGAGGGATATGGGCCAAATGCTGGCAAATGGAACTAGTTCAGATTGGGATACCTGGTCGTCGTGAATGAGTTGGGCTGAAGGGTTTGTTTCTATGCTGTATGACTCTATGACTCTGACTCGTGCTTTCACTTGCACCTCCAGGAATATGGCCTAGGTCAGCATGGTGCCGACATCTCTTCACCAGGCATTGCAAATTTCTGCCTCAACTATTCCTCTGCCCACCCTATCCCCCAGCCAATTCTGATCCCCACTGGGTTAAAAGTTCAGCCCCTGCTGTTTGGCCATGTGACAGGAGTTAACATTGGACAGGACAGGAAGCTAGGAACACATAGAGCAATGGCTCTGTTAGTTAAGAATGGCGCTGATACTGTAGAGAGTGAGAGAGAGAGAGACAGTCGACATTAGCCTGATGATCAAGATGTAGAATCTATTTGTATAGAGATGAGAAATGCTAAATGGAAGAAGCCACATGTGGGAATAGATAGTGACCCCTAACCGTAATTACAAATAGGACAGGGAAAAACAACCAGATATAATGGAGGATCATGAGAAGTGTACAGCAATAATGCATGGGTGAGTTACATTTATTTCTAGTTTAGAAAAAACAGATATGGGGAGGAATGTTTCCATCTCAGAAGATTGTTCGTTTTTGGAACTCTCTTCCCCAGAGAGTGCCAGAGGCAGGGTCATTGAACATTTTTCAGGCAGAGATAGATTCTTGATTAACAAGTGAATCACAGATTATTGGGGATAGATGAGACTGTGAAACTGAGGTTATAATCAGATCAGCCACAACCTAAATGAATGGCATATTAGACTTAAGAGACCAAAAGGCCTACTCCTATTCACATGCAAATCATATTTTTGGTTTTAAATGAACCTTTCTGTTCATTCGGGAAAAACTGGTTGAATTGGTTCCTTTTAAAACAGAAGTGTGTTTGAGTCTGGGAGAAAGGTACCCACAAGGAAAGCATTCCTTTTCAAATGGTTGATTTATTTTCACGTGTACCGAAGAACAGTGAACAGCTTTGTTTATGAGTGGTACAGGCAGAACGTAGTAAGCAAGGAAACAGATCAAAAAGACTTAGACAGAGGCATACAGGTTACAGTGTACAGGCTGTGCGCTAGGTGAGATCAATGTTAGCAAGATCAGCCTTATTTGAGTCTAGAGAGTCCATCCATCATTCTGATAATGGCAGGGAAGAAACTGTTCCTGAAACTGCTGGTGCGTGTGTTCAGGCTTCTGTATCTTCTGCCTGATGGAAAAGGTTGTAGGAGGTCATGACCAGGCTGTGATGGGTCTTTGATGATGTTGGCAGTCCACGGATGGAAGGTTGGCTTCCGAGATGGTCTGGGCTGAGCAGTTGCCGTATCAGGCCGTTATGCACCTGGACAGTATTCTTCCAATGGAGCATCTGTAAAAGTTGATTTAAACCTCATGGACATGCCAAATTTCTTGAGCTCCCTGGGGAAGAAGAGGCATCATTGTGCTTTCTTAACCATTACATCTATGTGGGAAGCCCAGGACAAATTGTCGGTTATCATTACTGCAAGGAATTTGACACTCTCCACCCTTTCTAACTCAGTTCCATTGATGTAGATGAAAGCAGGGATTAGCTGAATAAAGTCAATTCACCGCTTCTCACCTCGGAGCTTAACAAATTGGGATATCTGTCTAGATTGAAGAACCTGGCCTGGGATGTGATGGTAAAGATGATCTATAAAGCATTTGGGAGGTGAGTTGAGGATGAGGGCCTCGCTGGCTAGGCAGCATTTATTACCCATCCCTAATTGCCCAGAGGGCAGTTAAGTGTCAACCACGTTGCTGTGGGTCTGGGGTCACATGTAGGCCAGACCAGGTCAGGATGGCAGTTCTTTCCCTAAAGCGCATTAGTGAACCAGATGGGTTTTTCCAACAATCGCCAATGGGTTCATGGTCATCGTTAGACTCTTAATTCCAGATTTTTATTCAATTCAAATACAGCCATCAGCCGTGGCAGGATTCGAACCCAGGTCCCCAGAATGTTATCTGGCTCTCTGGGTTAACAGTCCAGTGAAAATAGAAGGGTCTAGGCCTGAAACGTCAGCTTTTGTGCTCCTGAGATGCTGCTTGGCCTGCTGTGTTCATCCAGCTCCACACCTTGTTATCTCAGATTCTCCAGCATCTGCAGTTCCTACTATCAGTGAAAATACCACTAGGCCATCACCTCCCCAATTTGCATGCTTTAGAAATTGCCTTTTATAGTTCAAACAGAGGGTGTTGCAGATAATACACTGATAATGATAGTGTGTTTGCCAATAGTCTTCCTCTGTGGAAGAGAATTAAGTCTCCTTTCGAAATGACTGTTTGAAATGTTGGCCACACGCAAGTGGTCTGATGCTTACCAATTACAGAAATAGCTACTTTCAGTTCAGCTGGAGATAACAATGGCCTTTGTCAGTACAGAAGTGAAGCTGCTGAGCAGCAGAGTCACCACAAGAAATTGCACCATCAACTTCTTTATGTCACCACACACTAACCACATTTTAAATGACGCTGCTCATTCCCGGCCTTGCTGAATGTTCTCTCTCCAAATGCCACTCCTCCGTTTTTCTGTGGAAAGAAATGTGATGTTCTTTCTCAAATCATGATGGAGGAGTTTACTGACAGGCTGCCCACTACTTTGAGAAAGTAATCATTGGGTGGGTGGATGGGGATAGACAGGGGTGAGGGTACGTTGTCAGGGAGAGAATCAGTGCGGTTTTGCAGAAGGCTGATATTACATTGAGCTTGAATGGGACTGTGCATCGCTAAGAGCCTCATAGCAGTTTAAAAGTTGCTGATCTCAAAGTGGAAAGGTTGCGTTAATTTCTGTGCTGTAGTTGCTGCTGGTCTGCGTGGAGAAACCTTGTTCATAATATTCCCTAAACATGACCTATAAATGTGCCTAGCTGGCTGAGGATACTGTATCAGAGACAATGGGAACTGCAGATGCTGGAGAATCTGAGATAACAAAGTGTGGAGCTGGATGAACACAGCAGGCCAAGCAGCATCTCAGGAGCATAAAAGCTGACATTTCAGGCCTAGACCCTTCATCAGAAATGGGGGAGAGGAAGGGGGTTCTAAAATAAATAGGGTGAGAGGGGGAAGGCAGATCGAAGATGGATAGAGGAGAAGATAGGTGGAGAGGAGGCAGACAGATCAAGGAAGCGGGAATGGAGCCAGTAAAGGTGAGCGTAGGTGGGGAGTGGGGAGGGGATAGGTCAGTCCAGGGAGGACGGACAGGCCAAGGGGACGGGATGTAGTTAGTAGGTAGGAAATGGGGGTGCAGCTTGAGGTGGGAGGAGGGGTTAGGTGAGAGGAGGTACAGGTTAGGGAGGCGGGGATGAACTGGGCTGGATTTGGGATGCAGTCGGGGGAGGGGAGATTTTGAAGCTTGTGAAATCCACATTGATACCATTGGGCTGCAGGGTTCCCAAGTGGAATATAAGGTGCTGTTCCTGCAACCTTTGGGTGGCATCGTTGTGGCACTGTAGGAGGCCCAGGATGGACATGTTGTCTGAGGAATGGGAGGGTGAGTTGAAATGCTTCACGACTGGGAAGTGCAGTTGTTTAGTGCGCACCGAGCGGAGGTGTTCTGCAAAGCGGTCCCCAGGCATCCGCTTGGTTTCCCCAATGTAGAGGAGGCCACAACAGATACAGCGGGTGTAGTATACCACATTGGCAGATGTGCAGGTGAACATCAGTGTGGATTTCACAAGCTTCAAAATCTCCCTTCCCCCTACCGCATCCCAAAACCAGCCGAGTTTGTCTCCGCCTCCCTGATCTGTTCCTCCTCTCACCTATCCCCTCTTCCCATGTCAAGCCGCAACCCCATTTCCTACCTACTAACCTCATCCTGCCTCCTTGACCTGTCCGTCCTCCCTGGACTGACCGATCCCCTCCCTACCTTCCCACCTACACTCACCTTCATCTCGCTCCATCCCCGCCTCTTTGACCTGTCTGTCTCCTCTCCACCTATCTTCTCCTCTATCCTTCTCCTATCTGCCTCCCCTCTCTCCCTATTTATTTCAGAACCCTCTCCCCCTCCCCAATTTCTGATGAAGGGTCTGGGCCCAAAATGTCAGCTTTCCTGCTCTTAAGATGCTGCTTGGCCTGCTGTGTTCATCCAGCTCTACACCTTATTAAGCATACTGTATACACCGATTGGAGGATTACAGCCAGCACAGTTCTGCAAGATAACAGCATTGAAAAAACAGGAGTTTTGATAACTTTTCATTCCTCTCACTGTCTTTTATGTCCTCACAATTGTTCCTTGCACCTTTTCCAAAGTGCCTGATACTCTGATTTAGCTGTGGCACTCTCACCTCCCTAACTCCCCTCATTTCAAATGCTCCCAGACCCCATCTGCAATCATTGCAGTGTACCCTATGGGCAATTTAGCATGGCCAATCCACCTAACCTTTGGATTGTGGGAGGAAACTGGAGCACCCGGAGGAAACCCACACAGACATGGGGAGAATGTGCAAACTCCACACAGACAGTTGTCCAAGGATTGGAATTGAACCCAGGTCCCTAGTGCTGTGAGACGCACTGAGCCACCACGCTGCCTTTTAGCACTGTGCCTTCTAGGCGCAGTGTCTTCTTTGCACAGTAGGCATCGTGGCAGTCTCTATATCAGCAGAGATAGAAAATAAGGAGGAGCTCTATCCTTGAGGAACACCTGCAGTTTCATCTCTGATCAAGTCTTTAACTGGATGTCCCTGATGCCCTGGAATTGTCTCCTCTTCTCCACCTCATCTCCATCTCACCCTCTCAATTGTTGCACTTCCTTCTTCCATTCTTCCTTTCCCTGTTGTCCCTGTGCTCACTCAATATCATTGGGCTCCCAGTCGAGCACAATTTGATTTTAAAATTTTCACTCTGATTTTCAGATTCCTTTAAGGTCCTGTCCTTCCCTACCTCTAATCTCCTCCAGCTCCACAATTCTCAGAGTGGTTTTATTCCCTGGAGCATTGGAGGCAGAGGAGCATCCTTATTGAAGTTTGTAAAATCATGAGAAGCACGGATGGCGTAAATAGCCAAGGTATTTTTCCAAGGGTAGGGCAGTCCAAAATTAGAGGGGCATAGGTCTAAGGTGAGAGGGGAAAAGTTTAAAAGGGACCTAAGGGAGAACTTTTTCACGCAGAGGGTAATGAGTGTGTGGAGCAAGCTGACAGAGAAGTTGGTGGAAGCTGGTTAAATTGCAACATTTAAAAGGCATCTGGATGGGTATTTGAATAGGAACGGTTTAGAGGGATATGGGCCAAATGCTGACAAATGGGACTAGATTAATTTAGAATATCTGGTTGGGATGGATGAGTTGGACTGAACGGCCTATTTCCTTGCTGTACAGCTCTAAGACTATATCTGCACTTCTTGAATTCTGGCCTATTGCGTATTCCCTAATATAATCAGAAATTACACACCAGGTTATAGTCCAAGATTACGAAGTGTGAGGTTGGATGAACACAGCAGGCCAAGCAGCATCTCAGGAGCACAAAAGCTGACGTTTTAGGTCTAGACCCTTCATCAGAGAAGGGTCTAGGGCCGAAACGTCAGTTTTTGTGCTCCTGAGATGCTGCTTGGCCTGCTGTGTTCATCCAGCTCCACACTTTGTTATCTTGGATTCTCCAGCATCTGCAGTTCCCATTATCTCTGACTAGGTTATAGTCCAACAGTTTTATTTGAAAACAGAAGCTTTCGGGTCCTTACTCAATGGAGTCAGTCCGTGTGGTGATTTATAAATTCCTACTTTAGAAATAAAACCAGTCTGACTCCAAACCAAAACACAAACACATTCTAAACATGACCTCAGCCTTCAACATGCATTATCTGACCTAAAATGTCACCTCTCCTTTACAGCAATAAAACCTTTAATTCTCTCAGGACTGTGATTTCAAAGGAATTTGGTGATTTACATATGCATATTAATCAATTAAAACCTTCTAACTGATTAAAGATTTAACAGCATCTTTGTTTAGTTTGTTTAATGCATCCTCATCAGTGGTGTGACCCTTTGATCTTTTATTTATAAATTCTGTGTCTGATACTACCTCTCTCTCTAGCACCTGAAGAAGGAGCGAGGCTCCGAAAGCTTGTGATTTCAAACAAGCCTGCTGGACTATAATCTGGTGTGTGATTTCTGACCTTGTCCATCTCAGCCCAACACCGGCTCCTCCATGTCACAACTAAAATCGATTTGTCATTGGTGGCTTGTAGTTTCCTAGCTCTGGAATTCCCTCCTTGTTCCCACTCTGTCTTTCTGCTTTGCCTTTCTCTATAAGGCACTCTTCAAGCCTTCCCCTACAGGATCACACTTTTGCTGTTCTGACCAAATGTCCACTTATGTTTTTCAGTGCCATACCTTATTGTGAATACTCCCATGATGGACTTTGGAATCTTTCATATATTAAAGATGCTACGTAAATTTAAGTTGTTGTTGAGTTAGGTTTAAAAATGAGATGAATGGATTTTTATTAAGTTTTAGATTTTAAAGGATATGGAGTAAATGTTGGTATAGCGATTTGGGAATATATGTCAACATGATTGCACTGAATTACAGCGCAGGCTGATGGTGCTGAGTGACCTGCTCTAGTTGACTGATAACTATTGACCATAAGACCATAAGACCATAAGACATAGGAGTGGAAGCAAGGCCATTCAGCCCATCAAGCCCACTCCACCATTTAAATCGTGGCTGATGGGCTTTTCAACTCCACTTCCCTGCACTCTCCCCTATGTCCCTGCCTGGGACATATTCAATTGTCCAATTCAAAATAGTGCTGTGGGATATCTTATAACTGCCTGAGGATCACCGCAACAGATGTGATCTCATTGAATGGTGGAGCAGACCAGATGGGCTGAATGGCCTACTCCTGCTCCTAGCCCTTCTGATCTTGTAGCTAGGCTCCACCCTAATGGTGTTGATCTTTTTGAGTGCTGTCATGGTTGGTTTGTGTTTTAGAAATTTTTAGACAAACTCTATTTAAAAAATCTCATTAGCGTGAACATACAGGCTGCATCTGACCAAACTCATTTCAGGTGAGACCCTTTGAGTTGATGTATCATTTTCTATGTGCCACAGTTAAATAAAATGTACAAACAAGCCAAGCCCAGATTATTAGTTGATGTGAGTAGGAGCAACATAATGATAACTGGTTGCTGACACCTACACAAACCCTTAGAGTCATAGAGCTGTACAGTATAGAATCAAACCATTTGGTCCAACTCATCCGTGCTGGCCAGATATCTTAGATTAATCTAGTCCCATTTGCCAGCATTTGTCCACATCCCTCTAAACCCTTCCTATTCATACAACCATCCAGATGTCTTTAAATGTTGTAATTGTACCAGCCTGCACCACTTCCTCTGACAGCTGTTATTGGTTCCCAGATTTGAAGTGAAACTTTTGTTTGAAATCAAATTCTGAGAAGAAAATTAAAACACCCCCAGTTTTAGAAGAATTAACAGCCTGTGCTTTACACATCTGGAGAATTGAACAGAAGTGCAATTGCTGTGCTCTTCATAATGGAGGATTTACATTATTCAAATATCGACTACATTAAAAGTTGTGTAAATGATGGAGAACAGCAAGAGTTCCTGAAGCAGTGATAATGGGAACTGCAGATGCTGGAGAATCCAAGATAACAAAATGTGAGGCTGGATGAACACAGCAGGCCAAGCAGCATCTCAGGAGCACAAAAGCTGACGTTTCGGGCCTAGACCCTTCATCAGAGAGCAAGAGTTCCTGAAGCGCTGTCTGCACTTGCAAGTTCCTCGCCAAAAAGAAAGGAAAGTTTGCCCAGAATGAGGTGAGCTAGTTGGATCAAACGTCAGTAAGGGAGCATTTAGGGAATGGTGACCATTGTATCATCAGGTTTAGATTGGTTGTGGGAAAGGACATAAAGCACTTCAGAGTAAGAACATTTAACTGGGGGAAAGCCAAATTCAATAAGGTACGAATGGATGGAGCCCAGGTAATTAAACCGTAATACTACAGATCTGACATAAAAACAGAAAGTGCTGGAGAAACTCAGCAGGCCTGTGGAGAGAGATAATGTTTGTATTTTTTTTCCTGGACCATAGGAGGTTGAAGATTGACCTTGTAATGGTTCATAAAGTCATAGGGGCATGGCTAGGGTGAGTGACTGTTGTCTTTTCCCCAGGGTGGGGTCATATTTTTAAGGTGAGAAGTGAAAGATTTAAAAATGACATGAGGAGCAATTATTTTTCCATATTCCGCACAGTTTGTGTGTGGAATGAACTTCCAGATGAAGTGACGGATGCTGGTACAGTTACAACGTTTAAAAGAGATCTGGATAAGTGCATGAATAGGAAATGTTTTGGGGGGATATGGCCTAGTGCAGGCAGGTGGGACTAGATTAATTTACGATTGGCATGGACTGGTTGGACCAAATGATCTGTATCCATGGTTGATAGCTTTATGACTCTTTGTGTCCAATATAGAAACATAGAAGATAGGAGTCGTAAGAGGCCATTCAGCCCTTTGAGCCTGCTCTGCCATTGATCACAATCATGGCTGATCATCCAACTCAATAGCCTAATCCTGCTTTCTCCGCATAACCTTTTATCCATTCACCCCAAGTGCTATATCTAGCTGCATCTTGAGTTCAGTTTTTCAGCACCAACTACTTCCTGTGAAATTAAATTCCACAGGCTCACCCCTCTTTGTGTGAAAAAATGTCTCCTCATCTCTGTCCTAGATAATCTACTCTGAATCCTCACACTGTGGCCGCTGGTTCTAGACATAATCACCATCGTGAACATCCTCTCTGCGCCTACCCTGTCCAGCCCCGTTAGATTTTTATAAGTCTCTTTAAGATTCCCCCTCATTTGACTGAACTTCAGCGAAAACACTCCCAACCTCCTCATATGCCAGACTCTCCATTCCTGGACTCAGCCTGGTAAACATTTGCTGCACTCCCTCGAGAGCAAAGGCATCCATCCTCAGCAAAGGAGACCAAAACTGCACACAGTGTTTTAGATGTAGCCTCACCAAGACCCTGTATAACTGCAACAGCACATCCCTACTGCAGTACTCGAAACCCTCACAATGAAGGCCATTTGCCTTCTTTACCACCAGCTACACCTGCGTGCTTACCTTCAGCGACCAGTGCACAAGGACACCCAGATCCCACTGCACAGCCCCCTCTCCCAATTTACAGCCGTTCAGATAGCAATCTGCTGTCTTGTTTTTGCTTCTGAAGTGAATAACCTCACATTTATCCAAATTATACTGCTTCTGCCATTGATTTTCCCACTCACCCAACCTGTCGAGATCATGCTGAGGGATCTCTGCATCCTCGTCACACTTCACCCTCCCACCCAACTTGGTATCATCTGCAAACTTGGAGATGTTACACTTGTTCTGTCATCAAAATCATTAATATACATTGTGAATAGCTGGGGTCCCAGCACTGATCCCGGCAGCACCCCACTAGTTACTGCCTGCCAAATTGAAAAGGGCCCATTAATCCTACTGTCTGTTTCCTCCTGCCAACTAATTTCCAGTTTGTCTCAATATATCTGCCCCAGTCCCATGCATTTTAATCTTGCACATTAATCTCTTAAGTGAGACTTTGACAAATGCTTTCTGAAAGTCCAAATGTACTACACAAACTGGGTCCCCCTTGTCAAATCTACCAGTTAAATCTGCATGGAATTCCAATGGATTTCCCCTTCATAAATCCATGCTGACTCTGCCTGATCCTGCCACTGCTTTCTAAATGCTCTGCTATAAAATCCTTGACAATGCATTTGAGAATTTTCCTGACTACTGATGTTAGGCTTACCGATGTGTAAATCCCTGTTTTCTCTCTATCTCCCTTTTTGAATATTAGATTGACATTAGTCACCATCCAATCTACAGGGACTGTTCCAGAGTCTATAGAATCATGGAAAACGACCACCAATGCATCCATGATTTCTAGAGCTACTTCCTTAAGTACTCTGGGATGTAGATTATCAGGTCCTGGGGATTTATTGGCCTTCAGTCCTAACAATTCTCCTAGCACCATTTGTCTACTAATATTGATCTCCCCCAGTTCTTCTCTCTCACTAAATCTTGCATCTTCCAACAATTCTGGTATCTGATCTGTGTCCTCTTTTGCGAAGACAGAACCAAAGTATGTATTCAGTTCCTCAGCCATTTCTTTGTCTCTTTTTATTCATTCCCCTGTTTCGCTCTGTGGGGATCTACATTTGTCCTCACCAATTCTTTCTCTTCATGTGTCTATAGAAACTCTTAGTGTCAGTTTTTCTGTTCTCTGCAAGCTTACTTTCGTAAGGGTATTTTCCCCTTCTTAATCAATCCCTTGGTCTTTCTTTGGTGAATTCTAAACTGCTCCCAAACCTCATTTTTACTATTTTTCTTGGCCAATCTGTATGCTTCTTCCTTCGATTGAATACTATCTCTTATTTCTTTTGTAAGCCATGGATTGGCCGTCTCACCCATTTTGCTTTTGTGACATACAGGAATAAACAGTTGTTGCAGTTCCCCCATGCGTTCTTTGAATATTTGTCTTCGCCTATTCACTGTCATTCCTTCAAGTCACTCTCCCCGATCTATCAAGGCCAACTCACGCATCACATCCTTGTTGTTTCCTTTATTAAGATTCAGCACCCTAGTCACCGAATCAACAAACTCACTCTCCATCTTGATAAAAAAATTCTGTCATGTTATGAGATAACAAGGCGTAGAGCTGGATGAACAGAGCAGGCCAAGCAGCATCAGAAGAGCAGGAAAGCTGACGTTTCAGGCCTAGACCATTCTTCAGAAATCAGAAGAAAGGTCTAGGCCCGAAACATCAGCTTTCCTGCTCTTCTGATGCTGCTTGGCCTGCTGTGTTCATCCAGCTCCACACCGTGTTATCTCAGATTCTCCAGCATCTGCAGTTCCTACTATATCTACAATGTTATGGTCATTCATTCCCAAAGGAGTCTCACACAGCTAGATTGGTAATGATTCCCTTCTCATTACACAGTGTCCAGTCTAAGATGGCCTGCTCTCTAGTGGTTCCTCCACATATTGGTCAAGCAAACCATCCCAGTTATACTGCAGGACCTCATCCTCTATGGCATTGTGGCTAATTTGACTTGCCCATCTATGTGCACATTAAAATTACCCAGGATCACCAATATTCCCTTATCACATGCATCTCTAATTTCCTATTTAATGTCATTCCCAACATCACTGCTGTAGTTTGGTGACTTGACAACACCTCGTCCTCAAACTCCCATTTAGTGTTGGTGACTGCATCTATGCAAATCTTCGCCCCAACCGCCAATCAGCATCATTGCCACCTTCTGTTGGATGGACACTTCTTGAGAACTAAAAGCAGTTGGAAAATAGTGCTTCTTTTGCTGTTGACAGTGGGGAAAGGAGAATAAGCTGAGTTTTTTCAACCCAGATAAACTGGTTTCTACAATTAGCAGGTAGTTTTATAACTGAAGATAGAGTCTAAGCAGAGTTAAGGTATTTTCACACTAAAGGGAATGGTACAGCAAACAAATGCAGAGCACCTTGGATGATGAGAGAGGTAGAGATTAAAATGAGGAATAAAAATATATTTACGACTGAAATTAGGTTAACAATTTCATTGAGAACCAGGCTGAATATAGATGGTTCAGAGGGGAATTGAGAAAGCAAATAAGAGAAGGAAGTTGAAAGTATGAAAAGTGAGTGGCAGTTAATATTAAGGCAAAGTCTTCCATTAGCAAATAAATAGGAAAAAGATGCAAGAAGAGGAGAGAGGCAGATTAGAGAATAGACTTATATGGGGAAACAGTATCTTAAATGAGACATTAACAAATAATTTGTATTTATCTTTACTGAAAAAACATGCCCATGTAATTGTGAAAGATGAGGCAACTTGGATATCTGAAAGGTTTAAAATGGACAAGGATGATGTATTAGATGGCATCAGAGGAGCAAGAAAGTTGACATTTCAGAAACGTCAACTTTCCTGCTCCTCTGATGCTGCCTGGCCTGCCGTTTTCATCCAGCTCTACACTGTTATCTCTGACTCCAGCATCAGCAGCTCTTAATATCTCTCTCGATGTATTAGTTGGACTGTCTTGCCTTAAAGTCATGAAGACACCAGGTCTGGATGAAATACATTGGAGGATACTGAAGGAAGTGACAGCTGAGATTCCGAACATGCTAGTTATAATTTTCTGATGTTCTTTAAGTTAAATGATAGGGCCAGAGGACTGCATAAATGTGAATGTTACACTGTTTGAAAAAGAATTAGCCCAGCAAGTATAGTCTATCAATTTTAATTCGTTGGTGGTAAGCTTCTAGAAATTATAATTTAGGACAGAACAAATAGCCATTTGGGGAAATTCAGGTTAATGAAGAGAAGTCAGCAAAGGTTAGTTAAGAAAAAATCATATTTAACTAACTTGGTAATACAGAATGTGAGGATTAATGAATAAAGGCTCATTTTGTCTTTCATCAGGACAACTGGCAAGAATATCATTTTAAGTGGAAAACCATTCTGTATGAGAAGAGAGTGCATTCAAATATAATTTGTTAAGACAAAATGTGCAGAGCTACAAGAGAAGGTTAGGGCATTGGGGCTAGTTGAATTGATCCTTGAGAGACCCTACAAGGGGATGACATTATGATGATATCCTTTGATGCTATGACAATTCTGTGGTTCTGTGATGAGGCAGCTAGAAGTTGGAGGGCTGGACGCGTCTGTTATCTCATCTGATTAAAAAACTGCATTCAGAACATTGGATAAGTGGCATTTTGTAAAGAGATACTGTTTGAATACATGCTGTCCCTGTCCAATCCTGTCAATTGGTGGTCAGTTCAATGAAATTCAACAAGGTGTTCAGGGGCCATTGCTGTAGTTGGGAATGTGGGGAAGTCAGTTCCGGGCCCGGGGTGGAGGGACAGCTTACTCGAAGGTAGAGTGGTCAGTAATTGTGGAAGCGGTGGGAAAGTCAGTGTATTAGTGCAATTGAAGGATATGGGTTACTGCGTGCGTGCAAGTCACCATCATTCCATATCACCCCGGTTTCGACATGTGGATAGTGCAGCACGATGGTTGCCTTGGTGACACCAGGGATGGGGTTATGCACATAACGTTGTGAGATGATGTTTATAAATGAAAGAGTTGTGTGGGAATGTTTGGAAGCTCATGGCCTCGACAGAGAGTGCAAGGAAGAAAGGAGCATGGAGGTTCGGGGAGAGTCTTCATTTCTAGGCTGAGCCTAGGTCTGTCTCTGCTGCCATACATTCTCATATAAATTGTAAGTGCTACCTAGAAACAGGAAATGGCTGCATCTACAGCTGGAGTGGGTGCAGTTAGCTTGCTTTCCTGTCTGGTCTCACAGGATCTATGTGTGAGCAAACGTGACGCCCTTCAAGTGGCACTTGCATTGATCGGAGACCTTGGTAGAACAGATTGAAGTCATAACATGGACAGTCAGCATGGCATTATGCGGTGGGAGGCCTTCTCATAAATTCAACTGAATCTATTGAGGAAGTGATGAAGATGATTGATGAGGGTATAGAGAACAAGCCAATGCTCTCTACATTGACTTTACTAAAGCAGTTGACAAGGTCCCTCATGGCAGGCTGGTCCAGAAGATTAAGTCACATGCTGAGTTGGTAAGTTGGATACAAACTGGCTTGGCCACAGAAGATGGAGGTAGTTGTGGCGGGGTATTTTTCTGAATGGAGATCTGTGACCAGTGGTGTCCTGCAAAGACCAGTGCTGGGACCTGTATTGGTAATTTATGTAATTCATTTAGATGAAAATGGAGGTGGTATGATTACTAAATTTTCAGACAACACAAAAATGGTTGGCGTTCTGGATGGTGAGGAAGGTTGTCAAAGGAAGAAAAATCATTTCTAAAGCTGGGCAGAAAAATGGTAGATGGAGTTTAATCTTTACAAGTGTGATACAATGCATTTAGAAGGTCAAATGCAAGACGCAATTATTCAGTAAATGGCAGGAACCTGAGGAGCATTGGTATACAGAGGGACCTTGCAGTGCATGTTCATAGCTCCCTGTAAAGAGTGACACATATGGAAAAGGTGGTTAAAGAAGGCATATCAGTTAGGGGATTGAGTAACATAGTTGGCAAGTCATGTTGCAGCTTTAGTTAGGCCACATTTGGAGTATTGTGTGCAGTTCTGGTTGCCTCATTGCAGGAAAGATGTGGAACCCACAGAGAGGGTGCAAACAAGGTTTACCAGGGTGTTGCCAGGACTGGAATGTATTAGCTACAAGGAGAGGTTAGACAAACTTGGATTGTTTTTGCTAGAGCATTGGAGGCTGAGGGGTTGACCTGATAGAAGTGTATAAAATTATGAGAGACAAAGATAGGTTGGACAGTCGGAGTCTTTTTCCCAGGGTGGAAATGTCAAATTCTAGGGGGTACTGGTTTAAGGTGAGAGGGGGAAAATTTAGAGGATACGTGAGAGGAATATTTTTTACACAGATGGTGGTAAGTGCACGGAACGTGCTGTCGGGGAGGTGGTAGAACCAGATCTGATAGAAATGTTCAGGAGTCATGTAGGCAGACACATGAATAAGCAGGAATAGAGGGATACAGAATATGTGCAAGCAGATAGGATTAGTTTAGAATGGTAACATGGTCAACACTGACATAGTGGGCCAAAGGGCCTGTTGCTGTGTTACTGCTCTATATTCTTTCTTGGTGCTGTACATTGTATTTGGTGATATATTCAATTCTACCTTTCCATATAATGAAAAACTTTCCTTAGGACCAACTTTAATTAGTTATACAGGCTCTGCATGGTTAACATTTTGTTTTTAAGTACAGACACATGACATTGTTTATAATAAAAGCTCTCACTTTTATAGCCAGTCTGATTGAATCAAATCTATTTTACACATCTGCTCTCCCATCTGTTGCCAGCTCTATTCGGATGCATTCCTGGAGATGTCAACACAAGCTTCTTCCTCAACCACCCTACCTGTACAGGCCAAGATTAATGAACCTTGAAGCCTCCTAGTCAGGAAGAATTGAACGTAAAAATTAGGATGAGATAGTAGGAACTGCTGATGCTGGAGAATCTGAGATAACACGGTGTGAAGCTGGATGAACACAGTCGGCCAAGCAGCATCAGAGGAGAAGGAAAGTCTATTTATTTCAGAATCCCCTTCTCCTCCCCCATTTCTGAAGAAGGGTCTCGACCCGAAACGTCAAACTTTCCTGCTCCTTTGATGCTGCTTGGTCTGCTGTGTTCATCCAGCTTCACACCGTGTTATCTTATAAAAGTTAGGATGTTAAGCCTCAGTTATACAGTGCATTGCTGAGACCACATCTCAAATTCTGCTGGCAGTTTTGCTCTCCTTGTTTAAAGATGAATGTAGATGCATTGGAAGCGTGGTTCTGGGGAGGTTTAGATTGAAACATGCAATGAGCAGGTTGTCTTATGAGGAAAGGTTGAGCAGACTGGGCTTGTTTCCACACCAGTTTGGAAGAGTGAGAGGCAACTTGATGGAAGTTTGTAAGACCCAGAATGCTGTTGATGGGGTGGATGTGGGAAGGACGTTTACTCCCATGGGTCAGTCCAGAACTAGGGGACACAGTTCTAAAATTAGGGTCCATCCTTTCGGGATAGAGATAAGGGGAACTGTTTTTTCTCTCCTCGCACTGTGCAACTATGGAATTCCCTGCTTCAGACGGCAGCGATATCATTGAATATATGTAGGACAGAGGCTCTTGATGGATTCTTGTTAGGCAGAGAATCAAGGGTTATTGAGGGTAAACAGAAATGTGAAATTCAAAACTCAAAAAGATCAGCCATAGTCTTTTTGAATGATGGAGTTGGTTCACGGGGCTAAATCATCTCCTTCCACTCCTAATCTATTTATTTGTTTTTGTATGTTGGTCACATTATTTCCTGTTTTGTAACTGTGTCACTGGTAGTTTCATCTTTGCATTATTTACCATGGCATTAAGAGAAATGAATTTAAAGTGGCCTCCCATTGGTCACTTCCCTCCATAGCCTTGCCCTTCCTGTTTCTGGCTAACATATTAATTAACTGCAACCCGCTGCTGAGGCAGAACATAGGACATAGACATTTTCTTTACGGAATAGTTTGTTGACCTGCTCAGTCTCACAGCTCTCATCCAATATTCTGCGTGCCCCAACTGTTCACAATTTTAATTGACCCGCTCCGAGCTGTTTTGCCGTACCTCTGGAGCAGCTGGGACTTGAGCCAAGGTGCCCTGAGGCTGAGGTAGGGACACTACCACTACATCACAGGATGCCCTTAGTTTTAGTCAACCTCTTCAGACGTGGCATGACACACCTCTGGAAGTGGGGCTTAAACCCAGCCCTTCTAGACCAGAGGTGGGGACACTACCAAGACTCTTCCCCCACTTGCATATGGATATGTTCTCATCGACGTGTTCAGGGATATTATTACACCTCTGAGACAGGTGGGACTTTGCCTCAGAGGTAGAGTCACCACCAGAAGAGCAATCTCCCAACTTACCTGTGAGAATTTCAATTTCTGACTGAGCTGTTCAGCAATGTTATTTTGTATACCTCTGCAGCAAGGTGGGACTTAAGCCTGGACCTTCTAGCTCAGAATTAGCGACACTACCATCGAGCCACAAGGGGCCCTCCCCACTTACATGTGATCATACATTATTAAAACCCATCACCGTTTTCTTTTAACCACACCAATGAGATTATCAAATCTGAACAAGGTGATATGATAACCCTACAGCTCTGAGATTGTTGTTCTCTGACCTTTGAGCATTCCTGATTTCCATCAATCCCCATCAGCAACTATACCGTCAGCTGTCTAGACCTCAAGTTTTGAAAATAAACCTCTTATATCTCTATCCTCCTTCCTTGACTTAAAACCTACCTCTTTGATCAAACTTTTGGCCACAACCCCTAATGTTTCCTGACATGCCTCAGTGTTTCACTAGCCCGATTATGCACCAGTGAAGGGCCATGTAACATTATAGGCTCTATGCAAATGCAAATCTGTTATTCGAGCAGCACTGTCAGTTTTGACAGCAGGGTGTGCATACTTGAGACTGTTGGATATATTTTAGAGATTTTTAAGTCTGCGAAGATCTCATGATTATGAGAGGTATCTACAGAATATGTAGAAAGCACCTGTCCCCCTTTGTTGAGGGGTCAATAACAAGGTGGCACACTTTTAAGGTGAAACGGGGAGGTTTAGAGGGAAATCAAGGAAATGATTTTTTGCCCAGAGGGCATTCTGTTAAATAGTTCCAATGAGGCTGATATCCCTTCACCAAGTCACCCTTTATTTATATAAGCATAGTGCTTGACACTGTTACAGCCTCCTCAGAGCCAGCTGTCAGAGTGAACAGAACCTCTGACTCTCCTGTTTAAGCTTTTTCTATTTTTTTCTTCTACTTTTGTCAAAAAGACACAATTGTGCAAAGATAACAAAGTGTGGGGCTGGATGAACACAGCAGGCCAAACAGCATCTTAGGAGCACAAGAGTTGACTTTTCGGGCCTAGGCCTTTCATCAGAAAAGCAGTCTAGGCCCAATATGTCAGCTTTTGTGCTCCTGAGATGCTGCTTGGCCTGCTGTGTTCATCCAGCTCCACACTTTGTTATCTCGGACTCTCCAGCATCTGCAGTTCCCATTATCTCTGATTACAAATGTGCAAGGACTTTATTCTATATTTCTACCACCAGGAAAAACACCTATGTGGCCAGACAACCATTAATGAGCAAAGTCTAAGAGCAATGCCTGTATGAAAAAGGAAAAAAACTTGTGAAGGGAAAGGGTATGGATTAAATCAAACTAGAACGCTGTTCTTATCTGTAACCCAAGTCTCTCTGATTGGAGGAGATTAACAGCCCAATCAGGGAACTCATATTCTATGAGATCCATCTGGCTGACCGTGTTACAGTCCCTACAATGGGGGTCTGGATGCACTCTTGGGAGGGGAGTTGAGGAAAGAAGCCTAAGAACCTTTAAAAGTACTTGGATGAGCACATAAAATGCCATAACATTCAAGATTATGGGCCAAGTGCTGGAAAGTGGGACGAGGGTAGATCTAGTGTGGCTTTGGTGATACAGACTTGATGGGATGAGGGGCCTCTTCTGTAGCATGTGATTCCACAGTAAGACCAACATCCTAGCTGCTCCAGGATACTCCCAATCTTTACCATGCAATTCTGTCTGTCTCCTCCCCACAATATTGTAGAGCTTTCAAAAAAGCCAAAGCAGAATAATGAACAAGACAAAATCACCCCAGGAACACTGGGTGTTTTCTTTGCAGTCATCCGATAAAATTGATGCTGGCAATGATCTATACATTTTATTAATAGCTAACACCAGGGGAAGATGTGTGAGTGTGATAAACAATCTATCTGTAATGCTCATCATTCCTGGCACTGGTATGTTCTTCTCTTACATTCTAATCACCTCTAATGCCAAGTGATTTTATAATTGGGCCCTTCTCATTACTATTCAGTACCCTGTAGAACCAATTAGTAAGTGGCTTTTTGACCTGTAGTTGCCATAGTAAGGAGAAACTAAAGACTTAAATTGGTGAGCGATGCTTGGAACCAAAGAGAACAGGCTTAAATCCGTTCAGCTGCTGATTAATAACCCTGTCAGTCCTATCACTCGTGCTAAACACAATGCATGTTAGCTCTGATTTTCTTGCCCATACTTTCCATTAATCTTTGATGATAGCTCAGTCACTGGCCTCTCTTTAATCCTGTCAGATAAATGTATGGATAAGAGGATAATGAGATCTTCGAATTATGCACTCACCAACCAGGGAACTTTGATCCTCTGTCAGAAAGGTGGCTCGAGGGAGGAGGGTGGCCTGAGTGCTGCCATCCTAATTGGTGGGTGTGTTGGGAATGTTCCGGATGGTTGAGACTCTGGCTGGTTTTGTTGGAGGGAGTGCTGGTTGTTCATTCTCGTCTTCCAATGTCTCCTTGCTCTCATGGCAGAAAGTGTATGATCCTGCCTGTAATTACTCTGCAGCAATGACTTGTTATTTATAGAATGGCTAACCTATTACACACAAAGTTAACAATTTTCTTTGTGTGGACTTAATGATTATTAATATGCAGCTCATTCATGTCGGTTAAGTGGTAACTGATTTCAAATGAATGTGTTGGGTTAATACTATCTGCTATTGTTGAGAGTGAGCTCTGATTATCTTACAAAGGTCTACAGGCCTGGAATTAATTTGGAGCAATACAAAATACAGTTTTTAAAAGCCCTCAAATCAGTGATATAAAGGTACTGAATATTCTTAGCATTTTTTATTATGCTTTCACAGGATGTGGGGTCACTGAAGAGGTCAGCATTTTTTGCCAATCTTGAATTTCCTTTGAGGAGGTGGGGGTGAGCTGCTTTCTTAAACTGCTGCAGTCCATGTGCTGTAGGTTGACTCACAAAGTCATTAGGAAGTTAATTCCAGCGTTTTGACCCAGTGACAGTGAAGGAAAGGTGATATATTTCCAAGTCAGGATGGTGAGTGACCTGGAGGGGAAATTGTAGGCCTTGGTATCTGTTGCTCTGTCCCTCTGGATGGAAGTGACCCTGGGTTTGGAGGTGCTGCCTGAGGGTCTTTGGTGAATTTCGTGAGTACATTTTGAAGATGGTACAGACTGCTGCTACTGAGCATCGGGGATGGAGAGAGGGAGTGAATGTTTAAGTCGATGGATGGAGTACCGAACAAGTCAACTGCTTTTTCTGGGATTATGTCAAGCTTGCTGAGCGTTGATGGAGCTCCATTCATCTATATCAGTGCAGAATATTAAAGTACAAAGACCCTTGCTATTTATCACATAGCACACTAATCACTGTTATGTGGTGTTGTTGGTGAGATTGCTAGTCTGGGGTGTAACCTTCAGAGAAAATGGAGACCCATTTATTGTTCCTGGTTTGATAAAGTTGAAAAATGCATTTATTTTTGTTCATGGCATGTAGGCATCACTGGCCAGGCCAGCATTAATTGCCCAACGGGCAGACGAGAGTTAACCACATTGCTGTGGGTCTGGAGTCACATGTAGACCAGGCCAGGTAAGTAATGCAGATTGCCTTCCCTAAAGGATGTTAGTGAACCAGATGGGTTTTTAACATTGATCGACAGTTGTTCTATGGTCACTATTAGGTTAACTTTTCTAACCCCCCTTAGTTTTTACTGAATTGAACTTTCACCATCTGCCATAGCCATGTCCCCAGGACATCAGCCTTGGGTTCTGATTGCTGATCCATTGGCATTTCCACTACATCACTGCCTGCTCCAATGATCTGATTTCTCACTTTGGGATCTTGCTGTGTATACAAACTTAAACCAGTATTTCTTACATTGCAACAGTGATTTCACTTCAAAAGGACTTTATGGGCTTTCAGATTATTTGCTGTATGAGGTTACAATTGATTCTATTAAAAGTTTTAACACAATATTTTCCACTTCAGAAGAAAGTGAGTTAATTAGTGAGACAAGTCTGGCATCTGCATTATATTTTGGATAGTACAGCATCTACATTATATTTTGGATAGTACATCAACAGATTGCATTCATATAGTACCGTTTACTTGGGAAAATGTCCCAAGGTGCTTCATAGAAGCATATCAGATCAGCAGTGTCAGGGAGCTATGGATATAGCAGGCAAGGTGACTAAAAGCTTGGTCAATGATATAGGATTTAAAAGGCATCTTAAAGGCAAAGCTAGTTTTCAGAGAGGATTCCAGAGTTTTGAAGACATTAATCTTCATCAAGGTGGGATGGGAGGTGGTGACGCAGAAAGAGCCAAAACTAGAGAGGCAACAAATGTTTGAAGCATGGTAGGGCTGCAGGACGCTGCAGAAGTAGTGTGTATGTGAGGGATTTGAACACTCAGTGAGAACTCTAAATGAGAGACACTGGGTCCCAGTCTGACGATATGGGTTCCAGTGGACAGGGTTAATGCCGAGTTGGAATACAGAAGACAGGTGTCAGGAGAGTCAGGTTTGACAGGAAGGTTGAAGCAGGGGAATATTTTGATATTGAGATGTAGACATTAAAAAAAAGACCGTTTTAGCAAAGGAAAATAGTTGCAATTGAACAACTTTGTATTCTGAGGTGGATAAAGATAAACCAACCATTTCCTTTTGACATAAAAGAAAGAACAGTGGATGCAGGAGATCAGAAACAAAAACAAAAACAGAATCAGAAACAAAAAAAATGGAGAAACTCAGCAGGTCGGCAGCATCTGTGGAGTGAGAAATGTGGTTCTAATGTGACTCCATCATCAAGGTGCACTTCCCTCTCAAAGCTGTGATCAATGTAGTGACTACATTCAAGAACAGTATAGGTTTTCTGATTGTGAATCACCAGACTTGAAATATGAACTCTGCTTTCTCTCCACAGATGCTGCCAGACCTGTTGAGTTTCTACAGCCATTTTTGTTTTCATTTACTCCTGGTTTGAGGATGTGTTCAAATCCTGCTGCATTTTAGCGTGTGAACATCAGACTAGGGTTCAGGCCTTGGAGCGAAGCACTAGCATATGAGAAAGTAGTTTCATGTGCCTTTGTGTAAAGTATCTTGCCTGGGGATTGCTGTGGATGCAACACAAAACTGGTTTCATTTATCTTTACAAAGCAATAGTTCCCCTGTGAGCTGCGCTTGTAGAAGTGATTGAATAGGAGCAGATCACTGATGATCATGCAGTAACTGTGATCATTTTCAGAAAAAAACATTTTTTTGTTGCATGAAGGCACACCTTGAGAGTGGAGTGCTGCTGTATCCTTCAGTGTGACTGGGTTATGAGTGTTTACATGCGCTGTATTCTCCAGTGATATTGTTGATCCAATCAGTGACAATGTGACTCCATCATGAATGTATACTCCCTTCTTAAAGCTGTGACTGATGTGGTGATTCCTCAAAGAAGGGAAAAGGGCAGTATAGGTTTTCTGGTATTCACAAGTATGTGCTCGCAGTTGGACAACGTGCTCATATTCTGATATGATTGGATACTACAATCGTGCATGCTTGTTTGAAAATTACTGGATAATATAGACATATGTACGAACCCAGAATGTAGACGATGTGAACACTGTTGGATAGCGATATGGGTGAGTCAATGTGTAATCATTTTGTTGGAAGCTTGTTATCAATGAAAATGATATTAAGGCATTGTTTTTGTAACAACGATTTTAGTTGTCTGCCTTTTTTGATGGGTACACTTACCATGCATGCAGAAAGAAATGTTTGAACAACAAAACCTGAGTCTTGACTGGACTGAAACAGGGATTAGAGAGATAAAACCACTCTTTCAAGCTCTTCAGTATTTTCCCAGACAATCATTCGTGTGTAAGGTTGCCCACTGACCATCAAAAAAGGCCATTCAGCCATTGGAACCATTACTGAGATCAAGGCTGATTAACTCCATCCACCTGCCTCAGCTTCATTTCCCTTCAAAGCCATGTCTAGACCAAATAACAACCTCTTTATCTCATTAACATAATTAATTAAGTTAGTACCTATCATTTAAGATGAAAGTTCTACACCTCTCGCACAGGCCTGCCTCTAATTTCAGTCAACTGCCTTCGATCCCACCAGTGAAAAATGTTTATCTGTATCTGTGCAATCAACACCTTTCAAAATCCTAAAATCTTCACTCAAATCGTGACTCAAGATGTTCCAGATTCCAGCAAATCATAGAATCCCTACAGTGTGGAAACAGGCCCTTCGGCCCAACACGTCCACACTGACCCTTGGAAACATCCCAATCAGACCCATCCCACTTTAACCCACCTAATCTACTCATCCCTGAACACTACAATTTAGCATGGCCAATCCACCTAACCTGCACATCTTTGGACTGTGGGAGGAAACTGGAGCACGCGGAGGAAACCCATGCAGACACGGGGAGAATGTGCAAACTCCACACAGACAGTCGCCCGAGGCTGGAATTGAACCCGGGTCCCTGGTGCTGTGAGGCTGCAGTGCTAACCACTGAGACACCGTGCCGTTAAAGGAAGGTGGGATCTCCTTTGAGTGGAATTGAACCAGTGACCTAAGGATCACCGGTTTGCAACACTCTAAAGCCCTCCACTCTACCAGCTGAGCAATCGAAGGAGAGCCACAAGTATCACGCCAAGGGAGACAAAGTTGGGTAGTCATGTCAATGGACTAGTAATCCAGGGGGCCTAGATTTAATCTGCCAGTTCACAAGTTCAAATCCAACCATAGCAGCTCATAGGGTTTACCTTCAGTTAACAAACCTGGAATCTAAAAGCTAGCCTTGGTAATGATCTGCATGAAACTGTTGCTGATTATCATAAGAATTAATCTGATTCACTAATGTCCTTTAGAGAGAATCATTCTGATTGTCGGGGAACGAAAAAACTTTGATTTATCACTTCCCTCTAGGGAAGGAAGCTGCCATCCTTACCTGGTCTGACCTGCATGTGACTCCTGACCCACAGCAATGTGGTTAACTCTGAACGGACCTCCGGGTAACTATGAAATGGGTAGTAAACGTTGGCGTGGGTAGTGATGCCCTCATCCTGTGGATGAATTTAAAAAACCTACGATCGGGCAATAAATGCTGGCCCAGCCAGACACAGCCATGACCTTTGAACAAATCAAAAATAAAATCAAGTGAGGATTCACTCTAGGATCTGATTGGTCCAATATTGACATCAGTTGGGATTGAACAGATCAGTGAGACAGATGGGTTTATATAATAATCAGAGCTGGGTTTGTTCATGAAAATCTGGCTTTCATTCCAGATATTTTATTAATTAAATTTAATTTTACCAAATCCTGTGTTATGCCCATGTCCACAGACTATTACTGCAGAGAATGCTGAAGAAACTCAGCAGGCCTGGCAGCATCTGTGGAAAGAGAAAAACAGAGTCAACATTTTGAGTCCAGTCTGACCCTTCTTCATCTGAACATTAACTCTGTCTCTCACTCTAAAGATGCTGCCAGACCTGCTGAGTTTCTCCAGTATTCTCTGTGTTTGTTTCAGAATTGTCAGAAGTGCTTTATAGACATGGGGTTTTTGAAGTTTGTAGCATCCAATGTATCATAGTCAGTCAATAGTCAGAGTGGCACAGCGGCTGAGTGGTTAGCGTCACGGCCTTACAGCGCCAGGGGCCCCTGTTTGATTCCACCATCGGGTGACTGTCTGTGTGGAGTTTACATATTCTCCCTGTGTTTACGGGTTTCCTCCTACGATCCAAAAATGTACAGACTAAATGGATTGGCCGTGCTAAATTGCTTCATAGCATCCAGAGACATGCAGGGTAGGTGGGTTAATTGTGGGGCAATGCAGGGTTATGGGGTAGGAGTATGGGTCTGGGTAGGATGCTCTTTGGAGTATCAGTATGGACTCAATGAACTGAATGGCCTGCTTCCATGGTGTAGAGGATGCTATGAATCATTAACTTGTTATTGTTATCTATCCTCTCAGTTGCTCTTAATGCCTATGAAAATGTTTAAAATAAAAAGCTACCAAACCGTCTGCCTTTACCTTTCTCTGCCTTGGACCGACTATTGTCCATCATCATCTCATGGCCCTTAAGTTAAATGAAAACCCTATAATTTGATGGAGGAGCCTCCTTACCCACTGGATTGAGGAGCATACGATAATGTGTGTCCATGTGGGCAATAGTTACCTGGTCAGAGGGACAGTAACACTGCAACAGCTAGGAGTCTGATTGGTGAGGATATGAGAGGCGGATTTCCCTTTCATTTAGCAAGAGGATATTCATAGAACCACCTCCTTTCATTTGTTCGACTATCCATCACCATTCACAATAGCACATGGAAGGATTGTGTGCATGCATATGCTCTCTCTGCTGCTATCCCCAAACTTTGATAGTAGTATTTATATTATCACAGTTGGTCCACGGGTTCAGAGTCCAGGGTTCAAGTCCCCGTTTGGGCGATGAGTTTTTTAGGGCGGCACGGTGGTTCAGTGATGGAGTTTGCACATTCTCCCCTTGTCAGCATGGCTTTCCTCCAGGTGCTCTGGTTTCTTCCCACAGTTCAAAGATGTGCAGGTTAGGTGGATTGGCCTGCTAAATTGCCCAGTGTGTTCAGGGATGTGTAGATTAGGTGGGCTACAGGGGATGGGCCTGGGTGGGATGCTCTAAGGTTTGGTGTGGACTTGTTGGGCCAAAGGGCCTGCTTCCACACTGTGGGGATTCTATGCTTCCATGATCCAAGGGAGAAACACATTGCTCTGTTGGTGGAATACCTGTGATAGCCTATGATGTCAACACAAGATAGTGAAACAGAATGTCGCGAGCAAGTCTAGACATGATAGGTTGAATGGCTTTCTTCTGTGCTCTTCGGTGATTGAAGTGAACAGATCTTGTCTTTCTTGTGTATGCACAGGACTGAAGCCTTTCTTCACTGCCATCATTCAGGGAAGCAAACTTCACCAAACTTTCTCAACTTTGAGAAGAACAATCATAGCTTCCAAGCATCTCCACACAAGCTCCTAATCTCTGCACTGGCATGTTTTACTGATTCTCTCCCTCCAAGTCTCTTACACCTTAGTAATCCATCCCCATTTCCTCATTCCCTCCTCACAGTCATTTGAAATCTTCTCTCTTCAGTATTTAGCTTGATGTCCTTAGGTATCATGATTAGTTCTAATTGAGCAACACTTCACATTCCGATAACTATTTACCTAAAGTGCTTCCATCTAAACTTCCTCATTTGGATTTCAGTATAAATTCGAAATGTATGCCTTCCATTCCATTCAGCAGTGGAAGCCATTCTTTGCTAGATACCCCTTTCACAAACCGTTTTAATCTTTTTGCACTATCATCTCGTGGATGCGCTGTTAATCTGAGGCCCTGTCTGTCCTCTTGGAGGCTGTCAAAGATCTAATGACACTATTTCAAAAAATGGAATGAATATTTCTTCCCTCAACCAAGGCAATGTAAAATCCCATGATCTGGCCATTGTCGCATCGCTGTTTGTGTGATCTTGTTGCACAGTAACTTGGCTTCTTCACTTCCTACATTTTAGCACTGACTACTTGTCAAATGCCCTTCTTTGGATGCAAACTCCCAGATTCTCTGGGACATGCTAAAGGTACTATAGAAACTTGTTAGACAAGTCCTGCCATCATGGCACTCGGTTGAATTTGAAATCAACTTTAAAAATCTGGAAATAAAAATCTAATAATGACCATTGTTGATTGTTGTAAAAACCCATTCATTCACATTGTCCTTTTGGGAAGGAAACTGCCATCATTTCCCAGATAACAAAGTGTGAAGCTGGTTGAACACAGCAGGCCAAGCAGTATCTTAGGAGCATAAGAGCTGTCATTTCGGGCCTAGACCCTTCATCAGAGAGGGGGATGGGGAGAAGGCTCTGGAATAAATAGGGAGAGAGAGGGAAACGGACCGAAGATGGACAGAGGAGAAGATAGGTGGAGAGGAGAGTATAGGTGGGGAGGTAGGGAGGGGATAGGTCAGTCCAGGGAGGATGGAGAGGTCAAGGGGGCGGGATGAGGTTAGTAGGTAGGAGATGGGAATGAGGTTAGTAGGTAGGAAATGGAGGTGTGGCTTGAGGTGGGAGGAGGAAGAACAGGTTCGGGAGGCAGGGATCTAGCCATCCTGTGAATGAATTTTTAGAAGTTGCTCAGAAATTACAATTTTGAGCTGTTCTTTTGGTCACTCATTCAAAAGAACAAATATGTTTCACTCTGGAGAGATATGGAGTGCTTTCTTTTCAGAAATGGAGGAGATCCAATGGGCACTTGTTCCTGGTAGACTTACATCTAACCAAAGCAGATAAAACAAGAACAAGGACAAGAATGCCAATCATTGGTCATAAACAGACTCAGTAGAGTCACCTGCAAAGCCAACAAAATTATCACCAGTGAGCCCCAGGAAACTTTGCTAAAAACAATCCCTGATGTCTACAGTGACCTTTCAATGGCTTTGTTAAATAAACCTCTACAGGTTAGTCAATAGAATGTGGCATTAAACCATTGATGCACAATCCTTCAAAGCCTAACTTCTCCGAGCAATATGAGAAGAACTTTCGTAGCGCTCTCCTTAGTTCAGGGCACTTCGAACCCTTTCCCAATGTTGTGCCAAGCTGGGGACATTATGCTCAGCACAGTCCCTTTCTGCGTGACACTCAGTACCAACATCGCACACAGCTTTTCATGCAATAAACCACTGGGAAGAGAATGAGCTTGCTTATTCCCAAATAAACTTTACAACGTTCATTTCAATTACAATGATTTTATTGAAAATGTTTATTTGAAAATTAAATTTATTGCACTCAAGATGTTTAATCTCCACAGTAAAGAACATTTTCACTTGCAAGATATTTATTTCTTGTTTTAGAAGGCCTGTAGTTCTGAGTATGTCCCCACCCATTATTCCCTTGAGTCTGAAGTTTGGCATATCTTCAAAGCAGCAAATTTGAGAAGGAAAACAAGTAATATATTTCCTCTTTCCAATCTGGGCACTTGCAGAACAGCCACTTGACGTTGAGGGCTAGTGCTGTCAACTCCATGTATATTGTTAGCACTTAGCTCTAATTCGTAATGGATTAGGCTATTTACTGCCATGGTGATTTGCCTGTGAACGCTAAAAGGACCGGACACTCTAAGTTATCGACAGTTTAAACATCCCAGCTTTTTTCCGTGTACTAGACTACTGAAGACTTAAAAAAAAACTGGTTGGAATAGCTCCAGAGAATCTCTGTACAAGTAGCTGAATTTACTGTTTGTAATCTGTGGCCTGTATGTGTCAGCAAACATTCTTACAGTCCTTTTCCAGTCATTCTCATCATATGTCTTTAATTTAAAGTAATCTTTTCAATGCCATTAGATTACAAGAGTCTTCAAACTGCCTCTGAACTGCACTCAGGGAAATCATAGATTTGCTACAATGCAGAGGGAGCTTTTCAAAAGAAAGGAGGTAATGCTTCAGTTATACATGGCACTGTTGAAACCACAACTGGAGTCCTTAGGGAAGGTGTAGGCACTACATTTTTTTTATTTGGAAATACAAGCTGGGAAAATAGTAGCCAATCCTGTCCCTCAAGCTTGCTTTTCTTTTCATGGGCTGTGGATGGCATACCAGGTCAGCATTTATTGCCCATCCCTTATTGCCCAGAGGGTACTTAAGAATCAACCACATTGCTGCGGGTCTGGAGTCACATGTAGGCCAGACCAAGTAAGAACAGCAGTTTCCTTCCTTAAAGAACGAGATGAGTTTCCCCACCATCGACTTGCTGAGATTTTCCAGCAATTTATGGTTTGTTTCTGATTCACAGCATTTGCAGTTCCTTGTTTTTATTTGTTTAGTGAACCAGATGGGATTTTTTTTCTCCCCTAACTACTGGCAATGGTTTCATATAAGAACATAAGAACTAGGAGCAGGAGTGGGCCACCCGGCCCCTCGAGCCTGCCCCACCATTTAATAAGATCATGGCTGATCTTTTTGAGACTCAGCTCCACCTACCTGCCCACTCACCATAACCCGTAATTCCTTCACTGTTCAAAAATTTATCTAGCTTGCCTTAAACACATTCAGCGAAATAGCTTCAATTGCTTCACTGGGCAGGGAATTCCACAGATTCATAACCCTTTGGGTGAAGAAGTTCCTCCTGACCTCAGTCCTACACCTGCTTCCCTTTATTTTGAGGTTTTACTCCCTAGTCCTAGTTTCACCTGCTAGTGGAAACAACCTCGTTGCCTCCACCTTATCTATTCCCTTCATAATCTTATATGTTTCTGTAAGATCTCCCCTCATTCTTCTGAATTCCAATGAATATAATTCCAGTCTACTCAGTCTCTCCTCATAATCCAACCCCCTCAACTCTGGAATCGACTGGGTGAATCTCCTCTGCACCCCCTCCAATACTAGTATATCTCTTCTCAAGTAAGGAGAACAAAACTGCACACAGTACTCCAGGTGTGGCCTCACCTGGATCCTGTACAGCTGCAGCATAGCCTCCCTGTTTCTAAACTCCATCCCTCGAGCAATGGCAGACAAAATTCCATTTGCCTTTTTAATTACCTGCTGCACCTGCAATCCCACCTTCAGCGATTCATGCACAAGGACACCCAAGTCCCTCTGCACAGCAGCGTGCTGCAATTTTTTACCATTTAAAACATAGTCCATTTTGCTGTTATTCCTACCGAAATGGATGACTTCACACTTATCAACACTGTACTCCATCTGCCAGACCTTTGCCCGCTCACTTAGACTATCTATATCCCTCTGCAGACTTTCAGTGTCTTCTGCACAATTTGCTGTACCACTCACCTTAGTGTCATCTGCAAATTTTGACACACCACGCTTAGTCCCCAACTCCAAATCATCCACATAAATTGTAAACAATTGCAGTCCCAACACTGATCCCTGAGGCACACCACTAGCCACTGACTGCCAACCAGAAAAACACCTATTTGGCCCAAATCTTTGCTTTCTATTGGTCAACCAATCCTCTATCCATGCCAATACATTACCTGTAATACCATGCAACTTTATCTTATGTAACAGCCTTTGATGTGGCACCTCGTCAAATGCCTTCTGGAAATCCAGATACACCACATCCACATGTTCCCCATTGCCCACCATGCAAGTAATGTCCTCAAAGTATTCCAGCAAATTAGTTAAACATGACCTACCCTTCATGAACCCATGCTGGGTGTTCCCAATGGGAATTTATATCCAGATGTCTTGCTATTTCTTCCTTAATGATAGATTCAAGCATTTTCCCCACTACCAAAGTTAAACTAACTGGCCTATAGTTACATGCTTTTTGTCTACTTCGTTTTTTAAACAGTGGTGTCACATCGGCTGTTTTCCAATCTGTGGGAACCACCCCAGAGTCCAGTGAATTTTGATAAATTATTATTAGCGCATTTGCTATTTTCCCCATCACCTCTTTTAGTATCCTGGGATGCATTTCATCAGGACTAGGAGACTTGTCTACCTTTAGCCCCATCTGCTTGCCCAGCGCTGCCTCCTTAGTGATAATGATCGTTTCTAGGTCTTCACCTGCTATAACCTCCTTGCTATTAGTTTTCGGCATGTTATTCGTGACTTCCACTGTGAAGACTGACACAAAATAATTGTTCAATGTCTCGACTATTTCCCCAATCCCAGTTATTAAACTGGACTTCTCATTCTCTAAAGGACCAATGTTTACCTTCGCCACTCTTTTATGATTTACATATTTATAGAAACTTTTGCTGCCTGTTTTTATATTCTGAACGAGTTTACTCTCATAATCTATCTTATTTTTCTTTATAACTTTTTTTGTGGCTTTCTGTTGGCCTTTAAAGATTTCCCAGTCTACTAGTTTCCCACTACTCTTTGCTTTTTTGTATGTGTATTTGTTTCAATCTGATACTTTCCTTTATTTCCTTGGACATCCATGGCTGGCTCTCTCTTTTCCTACAGTTCTTCCTTATCACTGGAATATACCTCTGCTGAGCACTGTGGAAAATCATTTTGAAAGTCCTCCACTGTTCCTCAATTGACCCACCATAAAGTTTTTGCTCCCATTATACCTTAGCTAACTCCTTCCTCATTCCTTCATAGTCTCCTTTGTTTAAACATGGGACATTGGTACTGGATTTAACCTTCTCATGCCCTGTATTTTAAATTCAACCATACTGTGAACGGTCCTTCTGAGAGGATCCCTAACTGTGAGATCATTAATTATTCCTTATCTCCTTGCAAAGGACTAGATCTAGGACTGCTTGCTCCCTCGTAAGTTCCATTACATATTGTTCAAGGAAATTATCACGGATGCATTCTATGAACCCCTCCTCAAGGCTGCCATGACCGACCTGGTTTGACCAATCGATATGTAGATTAAAATCCCCCAAGATAATTGCTGTCCCATTTTTACATGCATTAGCTATTTCTATGTTTATTGCCCGCCCCAACATGATGTCATTATTTGGTGCCTACAGACTCCCAAACTTATTGGGTGGAAACTTACCTTCCCAGGCTGCCCATGCGCTTCCTCCCGGACTCTCACTGCTGAAACAACTCATGGTCATCATTAGATGCTTGAATCCACATTTTATTGAATTTAAAATTCCACCATCTGCCATTGCTGTAATTAAACTGACGTTCACAGTGCTGAGTGGTGTCCCGCAGGGCTCTGTTCTTGGGCCTCTGCTCTTTGTAGTTTTTATAAATGACTTGGATGAGGAGGTTGAGGGGTGGGTTAGTATGTTTGCTGATGACACAAAGGTTGGAGGTTCCATTGATAGTATCGAGGGCTATTGCAGGCTTCAGTGAGACATTGACAGAATGCAGAGCTGGGCTGAGAAATGGCAGATGGAGTTCAACCTGGATAAACGCGAAATGATGCATTTTGGTAGGTCGAACTTAAATGCTGAATATAGGATTAAAGGCAGGATTCTCGGCAGTGTGGAGGAACAGCGGGATCTTAGTGTTCAAGTGCATAGCTCCCTCAAAGTTGCCACCCAGGTGGATAAGGTTGTTAAGAAAGCATATGGTATTTTGGCTTTCATTAACAGGGGGATTGAGTTTAAGAGCCGCGAGGTTATGCTGCAGCTCTACAAAACCCTGGTGAGACCACACTTGGAATATTGTGTCCAGTTCTGGTTGCCCTATTGTAGGAAAGATGTGGAGGCTTTGGAGGGGGTGCAAAGGAGGTTTACCAGGATGCTGCCTGGACTGGAGGGCTTGTCTTACGAGGAGAGGTTGACTAAGCTTGGACTTTTCTCTCTGGAGAGAAGGAGGAAGAGAGATGACCTAATTGAGGTGTACAAGGTAATGAGAGGCATGGATAGAGTCGATAGCCAGAGACTTTTCCCCAGGGCAGGATTGACTGCCACGAGGGGTCATAGTTTTAAGGTGTTAGGAGGAAGGTATAGGGGAGACCTCAGAGGGAGGTTCTTCACCCAGAGAGTTGTGAACGCATGGAATAGTTTGCCAGTGGTAGCCGTGGAAGCGGAGCCATTAGTGACATTTAAGCGACTGCTAGACATGCACATGGACAGCAGTGATTTGAGGAGAATGTAGGTTAGGTTATTTTATTTTTGGATTAGGATTATTCCACGGCACAACATTGTAGGCCGAAGGGCCTGTACTGTGCTGTACTTTTCTATGTTCTATGTTCTATTACCCGCATCTCTGGATTAATGGTCTAGCAATAATACCATTAGGCCATTACCTCCCATTTTGTTTTAAATAGAATTCTAGTTTAGTCCACTTTGAGCCTGTTGTGTGATATTGGGATAGCATTGTGGGCAGTATATGAAAACCACCTGATGCTCTGGACCCCAGGGGTGGGGGGAATTGAACCATTTGTTTGTATTTATCTATAAGTCCCGAGCACTGAAAACAATTACAAATGAAGTTAAAATGCCCTGTCTCTCCCATTCAATATGTTTGTGGCTGATCTAATCTGGACACAACTCCACTTTCCTGCCCAGCCTCCATTACCCCTTGACACATCAGTCATTAAAAATCTGTCTAGCTCATCTTTAAATTTACTCAATGTCCCAGCATCCACCACACTCAGGGGGAGTGAATTCCGCAGATTTACATCACTTTGAGAGAAGTAATTCCTCCTCATCTGTTTTAAAATCTGTTACCCATTATCTTAAAACTATAACCTCTTGTTCTGGATTGCCCACAAGGGGAAACAGCTGCTCCGCATTCACTTTGTCAATCCCCTTTAGCATCTTACATGCTTCAATTAGACATCTTCTCACTCCTCTAAACTCTAGCAAGTACAGGCCTAAACAGCTCCATTGCTTGCCATAGGAAAGCCTTTCATCCCTGGAATTAATCAAGTGAACTGATCTGAACTACCTCTAATGCAACTACATCCTTCTTCAAAGTCAGAAGTCATATGATACTAGGTTATAGTCCAACAGGTTGATTTGAAATCATAAACTTTTGGAGCGTTGCCCCTTTGTCCGATGGCATATACAGTACTCCAGATGTACAATGCCTTGTACAATTGCAATAATACTTCCTTACCTTGGTACTCCATTCCTTTAGCCATAAATAAGAAAATTCCATTCGCCATCTTTATTACCTATATGCCTGTACAGCAGCTTTCTGTGATTCAACTATGAGGATGCTCAGATCCCTCGGCACCAAGGCATTTTGAAGTTTCTCTGACCAAAGTGAATAACCTCATACTTATCCATGTTCAAATCCATCTGTCAGGTTTTGGCCCATGCACCTACTCTATCCATATCCAATTATAAATTTCTTATTTCCTTATTATAACTTGTCTTCTCATCTAGTTTAGTGTCATCTGCAAATTAGACTATAGTACATTCTATCCCTGCATCCAAGTCATTAACATAGCTTGTAAATAGTTGGCGCCTGAGGACCAAACCCAGTGGCACCCCATTGCTATTGTTTGTCAACCAGAAAAAGATCAATTTGTTTCTGACGAAGGGTCTAGGCCCGAAACGTCAGCTCTCTTGCTCCTCTGATGCTGCTTGGCCTGCTGTTTTCATCCAGCTCCACACCTTGTCATCTCCAATTTATCCTAACTGCCTGTTTTCGTTGTTTAGCCAATGCTCTATCCAAGCTACAAATTACTGCTAAGCCACGTGATCTTATGTTATGTACTAAATTTTTGTGGCCTTATCGCATGTCGATATCTTTCTCAAGTACATTTCTCCACTCTCAGCACGTACTCTCACCGCAAGATTTCATCATTAAGACTAATTCTACCTCTGGTGGGATTACCTATCGTTTGGTCAAACCTTAAGGATTTAGCTGGAAGTATCATTGTGGTCACATAATGGTCAATTGCCTTCCTCTCTGGTGTTGAACACATATCACTGTAAGCAATATTAAAATAGGGACTCAAAATACATTTTCAAATCCTTCAGAACATTTGCTGCCTGAGCTTTCTTCTGTTCGGTGCAAACTAGGCTGCAGCACAGGTCATAGAACTCTTTTCCCAATGCTGATAACAGAATTTTAACTCTTATTTGCTCAGCTTTTTTTTATTTATTTCTGGAGCAATTTCGTACTTTTGCTACTGAATCTGGAACAAATTCCAGTTCTGCCTCAGAGATAGTAAGAACTGCAGATGCTGGAGTCAGAGATAAAACAACATGGAGCTGGACGAACACAGCAGGCCAGGCAGCATCAGAGGGGCAGGAGAGTTGATTGTTTTGGGTCGGGACCCTTCTTCAGATTTCTGAAGGGTCCCGACCCACAATATCAACTTTCCTGCTTCTCTGAAGCTGCCTGGCCTGCTGTGTTCTTCCAGCTCCACACTGTGTTATCTCCCAATTCTGCTTCATATTGCCTTTCATTTCCACAGCAATAGGGAAGTGAGTCATAGAGCTGTAGAATTATTCAGCATGGAAATAGACCTTTCAGCCCATCTTGTACACGCCGACCAGATATCCTAAATTAATCTAGTCCCATTTGCCAGCATTTGGCCCATGTCTCTCTAAACTCTTCCTATTCATTACCCACCCAGATGCCTTTTAAATGTTGTAACTGTACCAGCCTCCACCACTTCCTCTGGCAGCTCATTCCATACACACACCACCCTCCGCATGAAAATGTTGTCCTTTCGGTCCCTTTTATATCTTACCCCTCACACCTTAGATCTATGTTCTCTCGTTTTGGACTCTCCTACCCTGGGGAAAAGACCTGGCTATCCACCCTCTCCGTGCTCCTCATGATTTTATAAGCTTCTATAATGTTACCCTTCAGCCTCCAATGCTGCAGGAGAATAGCCCCAGCCCTTTCAGCTGCTCCCTATTGCTCGAACCCCCCAACCTCAGCAACATCCTTATAAATCTTTTTGAATACTTTTGCGTTTAACAACATCTTTCCTATGACAAGGAGACCAGAATTGAATGCAGTATTCCAAAATGGCCTCACCAATATCTTGTGCAGCTGGACCATGGCCTCCCATCTCCCATAATCAATGCAATGACCAATAAATGCAAATGTACCAAACTCACTATCCTGTCTGCCCGTAACTCACAGGTAGAATGGAAAACTCAGAGCCATCTGGACTCCTCCAACAAGTTCGAGTTGTAGAGTATGATTTTAGTTCTTCCATGTTGTTTTTGTTTGTAGCAAGTGGCTCTCTCACAACTCTGAAAATGCAATCTCAGTCTCAAAATTCTGAAGACAAGTTTCATTTAGTAAGTCTAATGTTTACCATAAGTAAAGTGCAAGCCACAGCATATGGCTGTGAATACAGTGTACAAATGCATTGGTCCAAACAACCTGAAGGTCAAAGCCAGCAGGTACATGGGAACACTGCCAGCAGCAAGCTCCCCTCCAGAAATGGGAATAAATCATCATTCTTTTGGTGTCACTGGATCAAACTCCTGAAGCTATCAATCCAAATGTCTCAAGGGTGTTTAAGGGATGGACATTAAAAGTTGACCCTGTCCGTGACGCTTCATTGTGTGCATCAATATGCAATATATAACAGCACCCTTACCACACAAACTGCAATGAGTTAGGAAAGTAGCTCACCATCATCTCTCTAAGGATGGTGGCAAATGCCAACCCCAACTGCAATGACCATCTCCTATGGATTAGACAGAAAATATGCTACAATATTCACAAGTTCGCCCTGCCTTACCCACTGGGTTTGTTGCTTTGATTGAACAGGCTACATTGCTAATTCTCTAAGGTTACAGTGGAAGCTGTTAGAAGTGAATCACTGAAACTGAACACCATGGCTCTCTGATGAAGGGTCTAGGCCCGAAACGTCACCTTTTGTGCTCCTGAGATGCTGCTTGGCCTGCTGTGTTCATCCAGCTTCACACGTTGTTACCAAGGCCCAGTCTCCTCACTTAGTTGAACATGAAACACCCATCTGTGAACGTGGAAGAAGGCTTGATGGCATTTATTGCTCCATCAAGAGCTCTGAACAGATTATCTGGTTAACATTGCAGCCTGTGGGATCTTGCTATGTACAATGTATCTGCTGTGGTTCCACCATTACAATGACTACACTTCAAAATGCACGTCATTGGCTGAAATGCATTTTCAGTCCTTCTGTGGTTGATAAAGGTGCTTTGTAAATGCAAATCTTTCTTTTCTCACATCTCTGCCCTTCAGCTGATAACTCACTGACAGTTAACAGATGACTGGCAATATTAATTGGTTTAATGCCACCGATATCCAACAGGTAGTAATCCTGTTCATACTTGTTGAAAAATAGCTAGAAATTCCCCAGGAGGTCGGGAGTTAAAATCCCCAGAAACATACTTGTACAGAGTTGGTAACCCGAGTGTATTTGCCAGCTAGTGGTTTCTGAGTACTTCTAATCACTTCAAATGTATTTTTATCTCTGCTTAATTAGCTGATTAATTGTGTTTTTGTTGGTTGCTGTGTTTAATATTTGCTGCACAGCTGCATTAACACTGTTTGACTAAGTGGAAGACTATCTACATAATCCATGACAACTGAGAATGACAGTGTTGGCCCATATAATTATACAACTGTTGCAATGAATTCTTGATCTGGGCTGACAGTGTTGACATTTCATTGTGAAAATTCATAATACAGTATGGAACACCATTTGAACAGCGTGATATAATCTTGTTTAGAATCCCATGCAATTATTGTAAGGTTTGATAGTGAGCTGCTAAAACATTTCTCGATTAATGTGAGACTGTGTAATTTATTCTGTCATCATGTCTGCTATTTTCACAGGGACAGAAGTGGGGAATATTCCATTTTATCTTTAAACTGAGTGTTTTTCATGCGCCCTGCTCTCTCAATGAGTCATGCCTTTAGCTAGTTAGGCAAGGTGATTGCCAAACGGTTTTGTCACTATGCTATTAATGCAGAGACCCAGATAATGTTCCGGGGACCCAGGTGTGAATCCTGCAATAGCAGGTGGTGGAATTTAAATTCAATAAAATGTGGAATCAAGCATCTAATGATGACCATGAAATTATTGCTGATTGTTGGGGGGGAAAAAACCATCTGGTTCACTAAACAAAAGAATGACAGATGCTGGAAATCAGAAACAAAGTCAGAAATTGCTTCGAACGCTCAGCAGGTCTGGAAGTCTCAGTGGAAAGAAAGCAGAGTTAATGTTTTAGGTCCAGTGAACCTCCTTCAGAACTGAGTTTTTATGCTTTCTCTCCACAGATGCTGCCAAACCTGCTGAGTTTTTCCAGCAATTTCTGATTTTGTTTCCATCAGGTTCACTAATGCCCTTTAGGGAAAGAAGCTGCCTTCCTTCCTTGGTCTGGCCTACACGTGACTCCAGACCCACAACGATGTGGTTGACTCTTACCCTCTGGACGATTAGGGATGGGTCAATGAGTTCTGGCCTGGTCAGCAATGTCTGGTCATCCTGTGAATGAATAATAATAAGGATACACGCACCCCTGAAAATCTCTGTCCTCTAAGAACCCTGTCTCTTTGTCCAATCCTTTTGTCAACTGCCCCAATATTTCTTTATATGACTCACTGTTATAAGCTTGCAACACTCTCGTGAAACACCTTGCAATGTTTTACGAACTTGGAGGTTCTATATAGACACCAGAGATAGTAGGAACTGCCGATGCTAGAGAATCTGAGATAACAAGTTGTAGAGCTGGACGAACACAGCAGGCCAAGCAGCATCACAGGAGCAGGAAGGCTGACGTTTTGGGTCTGGAACATTCTTCAGAAATTTCAGACCCTTTCTAAAGAAGGATCCAGACCTGAAACATCAGCTTTCCTGCTCCTCTGATGCTGCTTGGCCTGCTGTGTTCGTCCACCTCTACACCTTGTTATTCAATGTAGATACTAGTCTTGTTTATGTGTCATGACCTGATGCCCTGGCCAATACTCAAATGCCTTATCTGGCCAATCCTTGTTGGCGAAGTTTGTAACTCAATATGTCCCTGCTGCTCATACAGTCTTCCTCAAGCCCCTGCTGCACCCTCCCTGCATGCCCAATCTCCATCACCCACACCCTCTTCCTTCATATACCCCCTCATCTAGACCCTTCTACACTACTCCACACAACTCTTACCACAACCCATTGGCCTCCCTCTCTTTACCATTTGCCCCCATCCCATCATAGGGATCCCATTGAGGCCATATCAACCCTCTGAAAAGCATCCCATGCATACCCACCCCATCCAGGTAGCCCTGCATTTCCCAGGGCTAATCCACCCAGCCTGCACATCCCTGGACACTATGGGATAACTTAGCATGGCCAATCCACCCTAACCTACACACCTTTGGACTGTTGGAGAAAACCGGAGCACCCAGAGAAAACCTACGCAGACACAAGGAAAACGTGCAAACTCCACACAGACAGTCACCTGAGGGTGGGATCGAATCCAGGTTTCTGGCTCTGTGAGGCAGCAGTGCTAACCACTGAGCCACCCATGCAAACTCCTTCACCCACCGGCTCACACCCCACCGACAAATGCCAACCTCTGCCATGGTTTTGTGAGTAATAGATAGAAATAATTCAAAGAAAATGCCGAAGCATGCTTCCACTAAAGATTTTAATGAGATCTGACAAAAGGGCTGGGGTATGTTCTCCTCATGTTAATGACAATAAGTTCTATTTTGCACACAATTGTTTAAAACAAAAGCCTTGACATTAGAGGTATTCTTCGTTTTAGGAAGGACCTTAGAGTTATCAGCATTAATATTTGCTTTTCTCGAAAGAACACCGGGCTGTCCGTTGATCAGTCATAAAATGCAAAGCTGCTGAAGGATCTCTAGTAAGAATGTCGTTTGGATTGTCAGGATATTTAATTTGATGTCAGCTGCAACGGCCTTTATCAGCACAGGCTGCGCTGTCTAATCTTTTTACAAAAGAGGTACAAGAGTGGCAACATCAATGAGCTTTTCTTTCCTCTCGCCTTCTCTTTCTGATCCCTTGCTGATGGTTTCTGCTTTTTATTTGATCTTCTTATTCTAATATCTTTAATGCACTCGAGGCAATCTCAGTAAACATCGCCTCGCGGTGATTCTTATTGGCAAATGAAGCGAAGGCCCCAGTGTTGTATTCCCAGTGGTGGGTGTGTGCATAACTGTGATAATGGAGTTGGATTCACACAATGTCTGCTTCAGAGAACAATGGTGGGAGGGGAGAGAGAGCCAAAACATTGAGACTTGTTCTTACACAATAATCCTCTCCCCTCAAATGTCGCCTGGCCTCTCTCCATTTGCCCATGGCTGCTCAGGGAGATTAATATTTTTATGATAAACAACAACCCCACTCAGATGCCTGTTTGCACAGAGTGGCTCGATGCAATATTTCACTGTTGCACCCAGCTTGCCCGCTCCTATAATCTTCAGGCTCAATCGCTGTGCCATGTTTTATGAATTAATAAAAGTAAACGTGGCCAGTCTTGTGGAAGGGGTGAGGTGGGGAGTGGGGGAAGACGGGGAGTGGGGGGATGCGCTGCTGCAGAATTTTAATGAGTACCACAGGGAATTTTTACCATGGGTTTATTTTTCCGCGAGCCCTCTCACAACTCTAAATCACTGTCACGTAAATGAGATACTTGCCGCCATGCTATTGTGTTTTGGCTCAGATATGTGTCACTGCGCAGCCCCTGACCACAGCACTGTGCACCTGCCTCTCTCTTCTAATGCAGAAGATCATTTGCCAATTTGTCATATTTATTTTTGGACAGGCTTTACATTTGAGGCACAGAGGCGAGAGCTCTGTGTCGATGTAAACAGCGGCTTCTATATGATAGATATAGCACTCATTACTGAATAATTCATCATCATATTAATGACTTCAGATAAAGTCTCTCTCGCTCTCTCCGTGCCACTTGGGAAGAGTTTATTATTCCTTGCAATGAAAGGATAGTGTACAGATAAAAGATAATTGCCTGGCTTGACTTCTCCATTGATATGAAAATAGGATTTAAATTATTCACTTTAGTTTAAAGGTTAGTTGAAGGTTATTACATGAAGAAAATCATTCTTCATAACATCGCTGGCTGAAATGAGACAGTCTGAAAGGCCTAATTTGCACTGCATTGCAGAAGCTGGCTGTTGTGAATAAACTGAGAGCCCTCGAGAGAGTATAAGCTGGAAGAAGTCAATTATTTATAAGCAAATTATAGCTGGCTTCTCACATGAAAAAACACAGTTAGGCATAAATAAAGCTGCCTGGTGCCGAACAGTGAGTATTTGCCTTTGTTATTCAGTTATTATGTGTAAGATTCTTTCTGTGTTAGTCTCAAGAGCCATAATAGTGGGAATTAAAAGGGTCAACATTTATCGGAAAGGTTGTTTAGTGGGGCTGTGTGTTCTTTGCCATTTCTACACAGATCGGAATCCTTTGATGATTTTGCAGGCAGTTATTCTTTTCTCTCCATTTAATGCACTATAGAGAACCTAATCTCTAAGCACACACTCACACACTCACTCACACACTCACACTCACACTCACACACACACATACACACACACACACACACTCACACACACACACTCACACTCACACACTCATATACATACACACACTCACACTCACACACACACTCACACACTCATATACATACACACACTCACACTCACACACACACACTCACACACACTCTCCCACACACACACACAGCCTCAGACACACACGCTCTCAGACACGCACATGCACCCTCAGTGATTTACCAGGAGGGACTGTGCTTGATTACCACATACACTGCAGTGACACAACATAGAGCAGAATGCACCATTCCTCAAACACTGTGCACTCTGAAACCAGCTAACTTTAAAAACATTCATTCAGTCCAATGTTTACTGCCCATCCCTAACTGCCCTGTACAAGGTGGTACTGAGCTGCCTTGTTGAACCGCTGCAGTCTGTGTGCTGTAGGTTGACCCAGAATGCTGCTAGGGAGGGACTTCCTGAATTTTGACCCAGTGACAGTGATATATTTCCATGTCGGGGTAGTGAGTTACTTGGAGTGGAACTTGCAGATGGTGGTGATCCCCAATGGTCTGCTGCCCTTGTCCTTTTAGATGGAAATGGTCATGGGTTTGGATGCTGCTGTCTGAGGAGCCTCGGTGAATTTTTGCAGTGCATCTTGTAAATGGTACTGAGTGTCGGTGTGGAGGGAGTGGATGTTTGTGGATATGGTGCCAATCAAGTGGGCTACATTTTCCTGGACGGTATGAAGCTTTTTGAGTGTTGTTGGAACTTCACTCACGCAGGCAAGTGGGGAGTATTCCATCACACTCTTAATGTATGTCTTATAGATGGAGCACAGGCTTTGGGGGAGTCAGGAGGTGAGTGACTTATTGGAGGACTCCTAGTCTCTGGCTTGGTCTGGGTCCTCCACCCAATGAAGAGTCAATCACAAGTTTTCTGCCTTGAAAGGAACTGCAGGCCGTAACAGAGGGTGCGAAAGAGAGAGAGAGAGAACTTCAAAACTGAGACATTCTCTCCACAACTTATTAATGCTTTAATGAAAAGTTAGACCCGACAGCCTGGCATTTACATCCAAGAGGGCCCCTGAGCCCTGTACAAGACCATCAAACGTTGCTCATGCATCCAAAGGCAGGTAAGGAGGGCCTAACGGGATTACTGACCCAACAGAGAATTCCAACTGGCCTCCATAAACCAGCCTCACAATGAGCCTGACTGGCACTCCTCTCCTGCTGGTGACCCTGCACTGACACCAAGGAGCTGGGGCGAGACTGGCTGCAGAGATAGGCAGCCTATCCCAATTCTGATCATTGGCTCAGTGAGGGTGGAAAATCTCAAACTCACTCGGCACCAAATGCTCAGCTATTTACCACCTAGAGCAGTGCCCGCGCGGTTCGAGAAGAATTGTCGTAATGTTATTCTTGTTTTGAAGAGGATCAAAAGTCACCCAAAATAGTCCAACCATAACATGCTGCTGGGCCTGCTGTGTTCATCGAGCCTCACATTTTATTATCTCACATAACATGGTGTTGTGTGATTTCTGACCTTGTCCACCCCAGTCCAACACTGGCACCTCAACATCGTGGCTGCTTAGCAGAGGAATGAAAAATAACCTTCACAACCAGTTTTACCCTTTTTTTTCACTGTGAAATCCCATTAGCACACACATTTTGACAGAAACATTTCCTTCAAGCACACTATGTCTGAGAGGTATATTTTAGATGCAACACAGGTTAAATTTAGAGCCGTGCGTTTTGAATTGCTTTCATTTTATATCTTTTTTTTCCTCTGGAAGTCTTGTCAGGTGAATATTCTGGGAATAAGCTGTTAGGAAAGTGCAAATGACTTGAGCTTCCTCAGTATTTATTTATTACCTTAACATTATTGCCTGTAATTTATATTGTACGTTAAACTCTGAGCCCATCATCCTCTCACTAGATTCCTCCCTGTTTTATCAGCACGCTTGCTGTGTTTAAATTGATTTGTACTGTGCCTGTTTAAATTGACTCCAGAGATAATGGAAATGCTGAATAGTTTGCCTACTTTTCTTGAATGCAGGATGGCCATCTCAATTTGCAGGATGAATTGGAACTACAAACGCGCACCTCCCCACCCATAGCTTCTGTGCCACCTATAAGTGCCAATATATAGGCCTTTTGAGTCTTGCTAACAATTACTCAATGAGCCAGGTCTGATAGGGTGGAAGAGGTGAGGAGTGATAAGACAGATGGGCACACTGAGGGGTCAGCCAATGCTCCAGTCACCGTGTTTCCTTCTGTCCAGTCTTAATGGCCTTTGTGAAAAGGTATGTATCCTAAATAAAAGCAGATAACGTCAGCAGGCCTGGAAACGTCTGTGACGAGAGAAACAGAGCTAACATTTTGAGTCCACCAGGACTCTTCCACAGAAAATCTTCATTTCCAATGAAATACAGAACATAGAGCAGTACAGCACAGTACAGGCCCTTCGGCCCACCATGTTGTGCTGACCTATTATCCTAAAAATGTTAGCTTTGTTTCTCTCTGCATTGATGCTGCCAGAACTGCCAAGTATTTTCCCAACAGTCTCTGAGTTTGTTTCAAATTCCCAGTTCCTTTTTATCTACGGTCAACCACCTGCTTCCCCCCACCAACCTGTTGAAGGGTGCTAGTCGGTTGGTCTGAAGCAGGTTGTACTTGAACCCAAGGCCTCCTGGCCCAGAGGTAGGAACATGACCACCGTGCCACAATCATCTCTGTCGGTCCTGTTGGTCTGGATGCTGGGAGCATGGATTGGAAATGGGACTAATGTTGATTCATGGTTAAGAGTTTCTCAAGAAAGTTTAATGGTGAAATTAGGATCTTATAAAAATTCAAGGTTTAAACTTGCAAATTCAGGTCCATGATGGGCACTAACACCAAAAGACTGGTACTTTTTGAGGGAACCAAATGCCTTGTGTTGTACAACATAGGGGTGACACCCTGAAACTATGGCTGCTCACTGATTTTGAACTGTGGACAACCTTCAACGCACTACGCCCCTTCTTAACATGATGCATGGACACAGGGGCCTGATATCACGTTTAAAATATGAATTGTGCACCCTGTTTCCGAATTTGATGGTTGTGAATGGTGATGAACTTCTTTCTATTTACGATGGCCTCAGTTATTTGAATCATCGTGTGTGAGGGAGTGGTGTAGCGGTTAGCTCATTCAGCCTGGTAATCAGCAACCCAGGCTGATGAAGCAGGAAGAAGCAACCATTGGTGGAGTTTAACTTCAATTCATAAATCTGAAATTGAAAGCTAGATCTAGTAATGATTGGCTGCTGTAAAAACTCATCTGCTTCATTAATGTTCTTTTGGGAAGGAAATCTACCTTCTTTACTGAGTCTGACCTACATGTGACTCCAGACCCACAATGACATGGTTGACTCTTAGCTGCCCTCTGACTTTGCTGAGCAAGCCAGTCAGTTCAAGGTCAGTTAGGGATGGGCTCCAAATGTTAGCCATGGCAGTGACACTCATATTCTGTGGAAGAACTAACAAGAAAAATAGCACTGTTGCTATTGTGCCTTTTGACGCTTTGTCGGAAATGGTCCCACTGGGTAGGTATTGGATTTCCAGTATTAGTTTTCTTCTTACAACTTCTTCCAAACTTAATTTTCCAACATTGTTGCAGCTGATGACAACTGTGTTCCCTACATTACAGCAATGACTGTACTTTAAGGAAGTATTTCATTGGCTGGGAAGCACACTGAAACATTGAATGACTGTGAAAGGTCAGACATAAATCTAAATCTTTCTCATCAATGCTGTGTCAATGAGAGAGATCTGGAGGGATAGTAATGAGACCTCACAATCTTTCTCTTTCAATTGGGAGCTGGCCATAATTTCAGCTAATTCTGAAAACGACAGTGTAAAGTTTTACAACTATCATTTTTGAAAGCAAGGATATCTGCAGAAAAAGACGCTTGTTGTCTTACCTCATATTTCACTGTAATAAGCAGCTTATTTTTGTTATTCTGGTGGAAATTGTGCAAACTTTCTGATGATGTCATGGAGCTGCACATCACTGAGTATAAATAGCACAGTGTGAGCAGATTTAGAACACACAGCACTACACTAGTCTGGAACACGTGAATGAGAAAGAAGCCAAGTACACACAGACATAAACCACACAAAGTAGACAGAATGGTCCTTACCTAATGTAACCAGAAGCTAGAGTCTAATATACCGAAGATTACCAAGTGCAGCAGTGTATCTTATGAAAGTTTAATAACTAGAGTTATTGTGAAATCCAAGCCTTGACTTTACCTTTTCCTGAACCAGTCTGTCTTAAACCCAAACTCCCAATAGTGTGGCAGCAAAGCACATGATAAGAAATGAATGAGCAATGAACATACTAACAGGCTTCAAAGTAGTGATTCTCAAATTAAATTTGAGACTAAGGCACACAAAGGGCAGACGGTGGCTCAGTAGTTAGCACTGCTGCCTCAGCACCAGGGACCCGGGTTTGGCTCTGGTCTTGGGTGACTGTGTGGAGTTTTCAAATCTCCTCAAGTCGGGGTTTTCTCCAGGCTCTCTAGTTTCCTAACACAGTCCACAAATGCGCAGGTTAGACTGGATTGGCCATGCTAAATTGACCGTGGTGTCCAGGGGTGTGCAGGCTATGTGGGCTAGCCATGGGAAATGTAGGGTAATGGGCGAGGGATGTAGGTCTGGGTGGGATGCTCTTCAAAGGGTCAGTGTGAACTTGATTGGCTGAATGGCCAGCTTCCATGCTGTAGAGATTCTATTCTGTCCTAAAAAGGATATGAGAACAGATAACCAAAGGCTTGACCAATGAGGTACATATGGACAGGTTTGGGGATTGAATTCCAGAGTTTAGAGTTGTCACAGCAGAAAGCATGGCTGCCTGTGATGGAGTAATTAAAGTCAGGGAAGTATAAATTGCCAGTGTTAAATGATCACTGTTCTTCCTGTGTGCGACAGAGAGATTGGGAGGATTGATGTTGTGAAGGGGCTTGAAAACAAGAATGAGAACTTGGAAATGGACACCTTCATTTACTCTAAATCAATGTTGGCTGATGACCATGGTAGTGGCGAGGGAAGTGGCAACAGGTGAATGGAGCTGCGTTGCTGCAATGTGGATGATTGCAAATGTAAGCAAGTTGAAAATGAAATGCCACCTAAGGGACTCTTGAGAAATCAAACTATCAACTGTCCAAATTCTGAAGCAAGCTCATGTTTGGTTAACTACAGCTGGTGTTAGGTCAACCCACATTCATTGTAACAATACTTTAAAAAAGTGTTTAATTTTTAATGACAACCAGAATAATAAAAGGTACATGACTGGAGAGCTGCTGTGATTACAGTAAAATGAGAAAAACTGCTTATGAAAAAGTCAACATTTTGAAATGTGTAACATTTACACATTGAGACAAAAGTGCTATAATAAAGTCTGTGAAGTGTAAAATGAATAACCTTGTTCACTTCCTGATACCATAAAGCTGACCTTGCTGCTGTGCTTGTTTTGACTTGTTTGGTGATGGGTTGGGAGAGGAGTTTCTGTACACTGAAGTAAGGGGAACAAGTGGGTACCTGATATCCCACTGCAAGGAGCGTGATGTGAAGAGGCTTGGCAGCAACTACGGCATCGAGCTGGAGAAAGGAGGCAGAGGTGACAGCTCCTGTGTTGCAGTCAGCTTCTCTGGTAACTAACAGCGACACCATTAGTGATGACATGGTTTTATCAGAAGAAAGTAGATTAAGCACCTGTGTGTGTACAAGCTGAGAGAAGCTGTCTCTCACCCTCACTTCTGTATGAGGTGTCATAATGAATAAATCTTACTGTAAGGAAGCATAAAAAACATAGAAAATAGGAGCAAGATTAGGCCATTCAGCCCCTCAAGCCCGGTCTACCCTTCAATAAGGTCATGGCTGATCATCCAACTCAATCCCCTGTTTCCCTATTCTCCCCACGATCCCTTGAGCCTTAAAAGCTATATCTATCTCTTCCTTGAAAACATTCAATGTTTTGGCCTCAGTCACTTTCTGTGGCAGAGAATTGCACAGGCTCGTCACTATCTCGGTGAAGACATTTCTCTTGATCCCAGTTCTAGATGACCTATCTTATATTTACGGACTGTGGCCCCTGCTTCTGGTCTCCTAGTTTGTGTGACCATTTATCCTTTGTTTCCCTGTCTTGTCCTGTGAGAATTTTACAGCTTTCTTTGAAACTCATGCCCTCATCTAATATTCTAAACTCCAGTAGATATAGTCCCAACCAATCCAGTCTTTCTCAAAATGCAAGTGCAGCCATCCCAAGAATATCCACTCGCTGAGTCACCACTGTCTGCAGCCATTTTGTAAGATGTTCCCATGAGGGGAGCCCCAGGCTTCTTGGGGAAATTTGATGAAGGGTCACTGGACCCCAAAATATTGGCTTCCTCTCTCTACAGATGCTGCCAGGCCTGTTGAGTTAGGTCAGCACTTGCAGTTACCGTCTCAGGCTCCTTGGCTCTGTTCCACCAAAGCTTCAGGAATTCCACAATTCATTATCTACAAGACGGTGTGAGAACAAGATTAAAAGTACTTTAAACTTTGTCGGAGAGTTTTGGTTCTCTAGAAACTGGCTTGCTCAGGGCAGGAGTTCCCAGGCTGACACACCAGTCTGCAGGTTGTTGCCGTGGGAGGACCATGCCACCTTCAATGATCTCAGTGCCTTGGGCTTGGTGGAGGGAAATGTGGGCCTAAAGCTGCCCTTTCTGATCATTGTGATGTGCGTAAGCTGAAGAAATGTGAGAGTCCACAGGAGCAGAAATGGACCATTTGTTGATGACCTTCAATCCACTTTCTTACGATAAGCACTTGACTCCACAGTTGATCAAAAACCTTTGTAACTTATCCTTAAATTAACTCAGTCGTCACTGGGAAGATAATTCCACAGGCTAATGATCCACTGGAGGGAAGAAATGTCTCCTCATTTCAGTCTCAAATGGGAGACTCCTAATTCTTAAACTGTGCTTCCTGATTGTGGACATCCTTACAAGGGGATAATCCTTCAGTATCTGCCCAGGGAAGTCCCCTCTGGAGATAACAAAGTGTGGGGCTGGATGAACACAGCAGGCCAAGCAGCATCTCAGGAGCACAAAGGCTGACGTTTCGGGCCTAGACCCTTCATCAGAGATGTCCTCTCCCCTCTGGAGATATCTGCCTTGATCACCTCCCACTCTTCTAAGCTCCACTATAGGTCCAAATTGTATGACCTTTCCTCTAAAACAATCCCTTTAATCCAGGAATTTGTGGAGTGAACCTTCTCCAAGTTGCTGAATCAGTGGTACCAAACATAGCGGTATGATTTGTGCAGTTATACAACCTCCTAGAATTTGTCGCAGAAGGGCTGTTGGCTGATTGAGTAAAGTAACCATGGGGAACTGCACTAACAGGGGAGAAGGAAGATAAATTAATGTAAGAAAAAAGGCTATTGATTCTGGGTGTCAATGCTGTTTATATGAAGGTGATTCAGATACTTGTGGAATTGTTTGCCTTCGGAAAAGCTTTCTTCAAAAAAAATGTAACTCCTCTATCCATTAATTTTTATTGGCTTCTAGTTTGAGAAAAAAAAGCTAAAAGATTGCACATCAGCTGTGGGGCTACGCATCCTTTCCCTCATCATTTAGTACAACCTGAGAGTTTCTTAGTGGGTGTGAAATGAATTTGGTCTGAAAATGTCTTTCAGAGGATGTGATTCACTTGCTGACACCAGAAACAGCTCTGGTCCTGATAATAATCACCACCTACAACACATGAGGCAACTGAAAGAGAACGAATCCTTGTTAATTGAAAAGGGAGCTTGAGAACAGCTACTGAATACGTAAACTGAAAAACCTTGGCAAGTGAATGGTTTCAGTGGTAAGGCTGATATCTCAAGTTAAAAACACATTGTTGCCTTGCCATGTAAATGTTCTAAAGGGTGCACTTGCTTACAGAGAACAAGCTTCACCCCTAACACTGACATTGCGCTACCCAAATGCAATATTAGTTCATTTCCCAAATGTCTACCTCCCTGTCAGTGGCCCCTGTGCCATCAGCCGACAAGATCTGCCATTTTGAAACTATTACCTCAACATCTGTCCCTCATTCGTAATGTTTCTCCTCGATCCCCGCCTCTTTAGCCAGGCTACGTCATTTGCCCTGATATGACTTTAAATGGCTCGGTGTTAAATACTGGTTAATGAGAATTTGGGAGAAGAGCAGAGAGGGTATAGGCAGACCAGGGTAGAGCTGTGTGGGACTGGGAAGTGGGGGCAGTAAGGGAAAATGGAGCAGTGTCAGTGGGGTGGGGAGTCCCAGAAGCAGAGAGACCAGGGTTTGTGGGAGTGGGGAGGGGGGAGGGGGTTCTGTTTCAACAAAGTCAATGTGAGAGCCATTGGTGGATAATTCTCTCTTATCTCCTGTGACTGGGGATTAATTTAAGTTAAGGTTGTACATATAGCTTAAAAACTTTACACAGGCCATTAACATTTGAGAATGACAAAACTAAATGTCTTTATTTGACAGAGTTAAGCAATTCTGACAGGAACATGAAAAAGATTTTTCTGGTTAATATTCAAATAAGAGTTAGACTAAAATAAAAGTGAGGGTCCATATTATATACAGCTGAGGCATGCCTGGGGGGCTCAGGTCCATGATCTTCACATCCCATGTGATGTGGTTAACCCTACGTGCTCCGAGCACTCTGAATGACCATGTGTGTAGAAGGTGCCTGCAGCTGGAGCCAGGCCGAGCTCTGGTGGTTTGGAGTTTGAACAGAAGCTGGGCGCATGATTTATGAAGTTAAGAGGATCATGGAGAACACACTACAGGACATGGTCATCCTGCAGCTGAAGGAAGTGCAGCCTTCCTTGGAGAGAGGATGGGTGACCTGTCAGAACTGAAGCTGTGGCACTATGTGCCTGAGGCAGATGAAGATATATGGAAGGACATTAATGGTGGGGAATTTGTTAGTGAAGTGCTTCTGAGGTCCTAGACCTGATTCTAGGATAAGTATGATGATCTCCATGCGCCACAGTATGGTTACAGGGCATTCCGAATGGGGAGGGTGAATAGCCAGAGGTCGCGATCCGTGTTGGGACCAAAGACATGGAAAGGAAGAGAAGTGAAGTCCTGTAGGCAGACTTTAGGGAGTTTGATAGGCAACTGAAAATTGGACCTCCCAAGGTAGTAATGTCTATGACTCCTGAGGCAGTAGGCAGTCTATGAACAGGGAACAGAATAGGTGTATGTGTAGCTTGAGAGATGGTATGGAAGGAATGACTTTAGATGTCTAAAGACACTGGGATTGATTCTCGGTGAGGCGGTAACTGTATAAGTTACATCTGAACAGGAACAAAACCAACATTCTCACAGGGAAAGCCAAAAGAACTGTGGATGTCGGAAATCAGAAACAAAACAGAAATTACTGGGAAAACTCTCAGCATGGTCTGGCAGGACCTGTGGAGGGAAACCAGAGTTAATGTTCCAGGCCCAGTGACCCTTCTTCGGAACTGAGGAAGAGTCTTCTGGAGGAACTGTCTGCAGAAGGGTCCATAGATCCAAAATGTTAACTCTGATTTCTCCCCACAGATGCTGCCAGACCTGCTGAGCTTTTCCAGCAATTTCTGTTTTTGATTTAAAAAGGGATGTTTGTGAATGCTATTGAGAGAGATTTAAGCTAGCTCGACAGGGGGCTGGGATCCTGATATATAGTTCAGTGGTGAGGGAGCTTGAGATGGAATTAGAAGTTAAAACAGTAGTGAGCCTGGAAGGCAGTAGAAACCTAGGCTTGATTAAAAAAAGTGAGATGAATAAGGCTAAATATTTGAACGTAAGGTATGTGAGGAATAAAATATATTGGGCTGAGGGCACAGATAGACAAGTGGGTACATGATTTTTAGCAAAGACTGAGACTTGACTGAAAGATGGGCAGGATTAGCATCAATGCCCCTCCTTTTCAGAAGAGATAGGGAAGGGAATGGAAAACGGGCTGGGGGTCAAAATTGATTGAGGAATCAATTCTAATAGTGAGGAGGGATGACATCTTCAAAGGGTCATCACATGAGGGCAAATGGAAAAAGCAAACAACATAAAAAGGGGAAAAATGCTGTTGTGCGTATACTACAGACTCCCCAAACAGTCAAAGAAGATAGAGAATCAAATTTATAATCAGTTTTCAGAGAACTGTGTGAAGCGTAAGGCAGTAACAGTAGGGGATTTTAATCACCTAAATATTGTCCTTGGATAGCTTTGGTGTGCGGGGAATAGAGGGAGCAAAACTCTTAAAGCAAGAGAACAATTTTAGCTAGAATACAGAAAGTCCTCAATGAGAGAGGGGCGGTTCTGGACCTAATTTTCAGAAATGAGCTGGACAGCTGGAAGGTGTTATCAGTAGAGAACATTTTTGAGATAGCAATCATAATTCAATCAGCTTTAGGTCAGTCAAATGCTGTCCACCATTTAAAAAAGGTTGTGGTCAAGACATGTCTTAATTGTCAAGAATAAGAATTCCTGGTTGTGAAGGACAAATACATTTTCTGCTATCTACTGCTACCAACACCCTTGTGCTGCACAGTTACTTGTAGCATACTTTAATTTTAAGTGGTCTACCCCCTGGACCACATAGTTTCACTTCTGTAGATCATAATTTCCGATTCTTCACTCTGGTATATGATCTGATAGTATATAATAACACTTGCCCCTGTACCAAGCTTAAAATTAGTGAGATTTTCACTGATATAGGATTATTTTTGTCAATTGCCACTCAGAATAATTAGTTGTAAGTTCTATTGTTGGTGGCTCTACTTCATTAATGCATTTTTGTGAGTAGCTATTTGACCTCTGCTCTTTGAATGCGTCCTACTTCTGCACATTTTCTGGGAGTGACCTATTGTTTTACAAATAAAGTTTTCATTATCAGTTGCTGGGCATAACTTGTACTTATAATATTTTCTGACCCTTAGTATCTGCTGTCTGATGTACTCTCCACATTATATATATATATTTTTAGGTTTTTTGTTCCTTAAGAAATAAATATATTCGGCACCTGGAGTAAAGTTGTTCTTCTCCTCTTAGGATTTCTCTATGGTTGTCTCTGATTCCTGCTTTCAACATCATTTGAACAGCTTTTTCCAATGTCAACTCTTCATTGGCCACCTCTGAAATTAATTTCTCCTGGCAGCACCATTTCTGCTACCATGTGTCCTGTTATTATTTGTTTCTTACTTTAAAGCTTTTCAGTTCTGTAGTTATTTCATGTTACTTGATTCTTTTTGCCTGAAAAACATTTAAACCTGCTTCACGGCAAGGCCATTTTATTTTCCTTGTCATAACGAATTTTAATTCTACAGCATCGGCATACTGCTTCTCTGTTTCCTGTATTTCTTCAGCATTTTCTATGTTTCCAATTTTCAGCATCTGCAGTCTTTTATCTTCATTCATATTGTTATATTGGAGGTTTTCCCCAAAACTTTGTGGGCAGAAATGAAAGATTCTTGTTTTGCATGTCCAAAATGGAAAAATCATGCCTTTTGTGGCCCAGTAAATGATTCCTGTCATTTTTGACCGATTTACAAAAATAAATCCTGCTGCCTGCATGTTTAATGATGAAAGCCATTTGTTTAACAGCTTTCCCTTAAATGATTCACTCTTTCTGTGGAAATTCTAATAAAGCCCATTGCTGATCAATTTTTACAAAGGATCCTGTTCACTTGACCAGCTGCTCGAAATGAAACCTGGTTTCTGTGGCGCTAGTAAATTCTTTATTCCTTGGCTAAAGCTTCAATTATAGAGCATCCACTGTTAAAAAAACAGGGAGCAAGAGCAGGCCACTCAGCCCCTCCCATCTGTTTAGCCTTTTAGTGAGATCATGACTGGTCCGATTGTAACCTCAAATCCACATTATTCTTAATGCACTGTCACCCCTTCATTGCTTAACAAGAATCTATTTCCTTTGCTTTAGAGATACTCGAGGTCTCTGATTCCACCATCTTTTTTAAGTTGGAAATTCCAAAGATTTACTCTCCAAGGCTCCTTAGACAGCACCCTCCAAACCTACCACTGCTACAATTGAGAAGGGTAAAGAAAGCAGGCACCCTGGAACACCAGCACATGCAGGTTCCCCCAGAAATCACTCATTGTCTTGACTTGAAATTTTTTGCTGTTTCTTCACTGTTGCTGGAGTTCCCTCCCTAAGGGTATTATGAGTCTACCTACAACACATGGACTCCAGCAGTTGCAGAAGGCACCACTTTCTTAAAGGGCAGCTCGGGGTAGGCAGCAACAGCCACATCTTATGAAGAAATTAAAAAGGAAATGTCCCTGAATTGAATGATTTGTTAAACTGCTGCAGAACTTAACCTGCTGCAGGCTGCTTGATTGTTCAATTATGGAACTTCCATTTTGATTAAATTTACAAATAAGGAGCCACAATAGGCGTCTTGATTGTTCAGCTCCTTTCTTCTGTCTGCATGAGTTGCTTTTAAAGCCAGAATTGTGTTTTTTATCTAATTATTCGGCCACTTTTGTTTCGAGCATTCAACAGAGGGAGCTGTTACACTGCAGAATCCTTGCTGTCCTTTTCCCCAGGCCAAGCAGCATCTTAGGAGCACAAAAGCTGACATTTCAGGCCTAGACCCTTCTAGCCCCGAAATGTCAGTTTTTGTGCTCCTGAGATGCTGCTTGGCCTGCTGTGTTCGTCCAGCCCCACACTTTGTTATCTCGGATCCTCCAGCATCTGCAGTTCCCATAATCTCTGTCCTCTTTCCTACCCTTGTTCAGACGCAGATTCAAAGCATGTGGTCACAAGGAGTGCATCTCATCTGAAAGATGGTTCCTCTGACAGTGTAGCACTCACTTGGTCCTGTGTTGGAATCTCAGGCTGGGTTTTTGCACTAAAGTCCTGCAGGAGGGCTTGAACCTGTGATGTTCTGAGGTGAAATTGCTACACACAGAGCCCCTTGCCCTGTGATAGCCTGTTGATATCAAGTAAAGCACAAACAATGACTTCTGAGGTCCAACAAGCATGAGATGCTCACAAGAAGGGAACAATGCTGGGATTTTCTTGTGGACTATAAACTTCAGAGATGAAGTATTAGAAAATCAGGTGAGTCAGCTCACAGATCAAAGGCACTCATTCTTTGTTGTGACATTAAATAGAGAAACCCTGTAAAATCGTTTGCATTTTCTGATCTTCAGACTTGCAAAAATCTCCCTCAGAGTAATTTGCAGTTTTCCTGATATTTATCAGATTGCCACTGTGAGAAAAACCAGGTTTCAAAGTGTGCAGCTCAGCTATGAACTTGGCAGTGTGCCTGTTATGATATCAATTGTTTCTTTCGACTGTACACATTATCACAGCTTTTCCCACTTTCCTGAGGATTGCCAATGCTCCAGGACAGTCCTGCAAACTCCAGGCATTAAAGATTTATCTCCAGGATACTGCAGCGAACAAAAGCCCAAGAAATAAATAACAGGATTGTTTAGAGATAATGGGAACTGCAGATGCTGGAGAATCCGAGATAACAAAGTGTGGATGAACACAGCAGGCCAAGCAGCATCTTAGGAGCACAAAAGCTGATGTTTCGGGCACAGGTTTTGCTGCATTTTAACATATCTAATATTGAGAGATACAGTAAGGCCACTCTATTCCTGCTGTCTCTTTGATCAGCCTGTTCAACTGCCCAGATCTGTCATCATGTCCCAGTAACTGGCTTCCCTTCTTGTGTTTATGTGCACGTCTCCTGGAAGTCGCTCCAGAATCTGTTTCTGTCGCAAATAAAAAGTTGCCATTACCTTACTATTCTCTCACTATAGAAAAGCGGCTGGTGGTGGATTTGACCTGAGGGTCACCATGCCTCAGTCAAGGGGAGAATTTGAAAATGAACGTCCTTCATGGTGACCTTAGCTGGCCCAGGAATTGAACCCCATGAATGTTGGTATCACTCTGCATTGCAAACCAGCTGAGCTAACTAGCCTTCAAATTATGGCACTGCAGCCTGGACATTAAACATTGTTTTTTACTTACTCCTGGCCATCACTGGCTGGGTCAACATTTGGTGCCCATTCCCAATCACCCTGCGAGTTGATAGTGGTGAACTGCCAACTTGAAGCACCACCGTTCATTTATTGTCAGTTGACCCACAATACTGTTAGGGAGATAATTCCAGAGGTTTGACCCAATGACACTGGAGGAACACCAATATATTCCAAGTTAGGTTGGTGAATGGCTCAGAGGGGACCTTGTAGGGGGTGGCACTCTCACTCTCTATAAAAATTGTTTCCTTACGTCATCTCTGGTTCTTTTGCCAATCACCTGAAATCTGTGTCCGCTCTTCACCCATTAGTCTGATACTGGAAATAGTTTCTCCTTATTCACTCTACCAAAACCATCATATTTTCACAAAAATCTCCATCAAATCCCTTTTTAACCTTTTCTGGTCTGAGATGAAATCATCCAGCTTCTCCACGTTTGCCACAGAACTGAAGTCATAGAGTCATACAGCACAGAAGCAGTCCCTTCAGTCCACCATGTGTATGGTAACCAATAAACACCAAACTACACTAATTGCATTTACCTGCACTGGGTCAGCAGCCTACTATGCCCTGATGATAAAAGTGCTCATCCAGATGCTTCTTAAATATTGGGAGAGTACCTGCCTCCACTACCTTCTGAGGTAGCACATTCCATATTTTTACCACCTTCTGGGTGAAAGATGTTTTTCTTCAAATATCCTCTAAACCACTTGCTCTTTAAACTTAAACCTTAACTGTGTCTTAGACACATCTCATGATTAACCTTGTCTATACCTCTTATGGTTTTATGTATCCTAATGTCGACATGTCCATCCTGGGCCTCCTGCAGTGCCACAATGTTGCCACCCGAAGATTTCAGGAACAGCAACTCATATTCCACTTGGGAACCCTGCAGCCCAATGGTATCAATGTGGATTTCACCAACTTCAAAATCTCCCATCCCCCCACTGCATCCCAAAACCAGCCCAGTTCGTCCCCGCCTCCCTAACCTGTTCTTCCTCCCACCTAACCCCTCCTCCCAGCTCAAGCCACACCTCCATTTCCTACCAACTAACCTCATCCCGCCCCCTTGACCAGACCGTCCTCCCCGGACTGACCTAACCCTTCCCTACCTCACCTATACTGTCCTCTCCACCTATCTTCTCCTCTATCCAGCTTCGATCCGCCTCCCCCTCTCTCCCTATTTATTTCAGAATCCCCTCCCCATCCCCCTTTTCTGATGAAGGATCTCGGCCCAAAACGTAAGCTTTTGTGCTCGCAAGGTAGTTGCCCTTGTTTGTTTCTAAGCTCTACCTATTGTAGGTCCTTCTAGGACATCCTCCCTCATTACTGCAGGAATGGTCTCCGTAATCAATCATGCAGTGCCCCTACCTCTCTTACATGCAGCCCCAACCCCATCAATAATGTCTGAAACTTTGTTACCCTGGGGTGTTAAGATCAGACGGACATAGAGTACAGAAGTTGTCAGTTGTTGAGTTGCCAGTCCTGTCCTCTTTTAACCATGTCTCAGAGGTTGCAACAATATCACATTCCTATGTGCAGATCAATGCTCCAAGTTCATCTGCCTTAAAAGTCAATGGTTAGCACTGCTATCTCACAGGACCAGGGAGTCAGGTTCGATTCCAGCCTTGGGTGACTGTCTGTGTGCAGTTTGCATGTTCTCCCTGTATCTGCATGAATTTCCTTAGGCTCTCTCTCCCTGTCAAAAGATGAGCAGGTTAGGTGGATTGTCTGTACTCTATAGGGTCAGGGGCTAGGTCTGGGTGGGATTCTCTTCAGAGGGTTGGTGCAGACTCAGTGGGCTGAATGGCCTTTTCCCACACTGTAAGGATTCTACGATTGTCCACCAATGTACAGTGGCAACAACAGTGTGTACGACAGTGTGTACCATCTGCAAAATGTAGTGCAGAATAACAATAAGGCCCTTTTGACAGCACCTTCCAAAATCACAACTTCTGCCATCTAGAAGGGCAGGTTTCAGATACACTGGTAAGCGACCACTTGCAAGCTCCCCTCCTGACTTGGAAATCCATTTCTTCTGTGTCACTGGGTCAAAACCCTGGAATTCCCTCCCTGAATCCATTGTGGGTCAACCTACAGACCAGGCGCTGCAAAGGTTGAAGGAGGCAGCTCACCATCACCTTCTCAAGAGCAAAAAATGCTAGCCCACGCCCCATGAATGAATAATAAGTGAAATGTCCAGGAATATCTTTATCCAGAGCTGGAGATCCTTTTAGTACCTGTTCTTCACTCGTTATTTTACAGCCTGCATTCACAATTATATTTAGCCGCAGACTGCTGGCTAAGGTTTCATGGACAGTGTGTTTTATTGTGTGGTGAGTGGGAAGCTATTAACTGTGCCCTTGAACACAATGAAAATCTTCATCTAACAAAGAATGTGACACACTTAGAAGCGAGTTCATGCTGCTTCCTAGTGATGGGTGATGTGCGAGGCAAATGGAATTTGTTGCTGGCTGAAGCCTGCAGAAATGAGGGCGGAGAAGTAAGCTTCTGATGTGGGCTGAATCCCTGAGGCCTTTCACTCACCCACTGGTAAATCATGTGTGACAGGTGAAAAATAGTGTTAAAAGCAAAATGAATATTTTAACTTCATTCCAACTCATTGTGTAAGGAAGATTAGAGACTTGTATTTACCATGTCTGAATGAATGAATGAATCCAAAGTGCAATGACTTGCATTGGCAAATGTGGAAAGCACAGCAAGATCCCACAAACAGCGGTGAGGTAAATGGCTGAGCGGAATGCTTTGTAAGCCAAGGATCACACAGTTGGTAATAATATCTTCACTGTGCTACATTGGTGGCAGCTCCAACATGAGCTTCGAGTTAAAATTTGCATCCACGAGCTTAAAGCCCTCCATGGCCTCACTCCACCGTAACCATGTAACCTCCTCCAACACTTTGAATTTCCAGCATCTCTGCTCTCCTCTGGCACTGCGTTTCAACACTGTTGGCCAGGCCTTCATTCATTGGAATTACCTCCTCAAGTCTCTCTCTATCTCACTCTTCCTCTTCTCCTCCCCCCCCTCTCTCTCTGCCTCACTTTCTGCTCCTTTAAAGCTAAAACTTATTTCCTTGACCAAACCTTTGGTGACCTATCCATGGGAAATCCTTCTGTCTGGGTACCTGGACTTGTGGGATCTGCTCTGGATTCCACTGCACTGCCCCTATTTATAGAGAGCAACTTCCACTTCAGGCTATTCTGTAAGGTAACTGTGAGGCTAAGTTAACCATTGAAATGGGAAAGAAGACTGTCATATCTCACTGCTCGTGAGCGTTTAACTATTCTTGAATGCTGCTCACTGGAAAGGTGGATGGAATCTCTTACCACACCTCTGGTTGTGTTTGAGTTCCTCCTTGTCGTTTGGCTTCACCTTCCTTGGCCAGACCCCAACCCAGGTAGCATTAAGGTGGGTGCGGAGCTGTACCGGCTTGTGTGCCCACGCAAGCGCTGACAGGGATGGCAGTGGGAGTGGCCCCCCTGTGTGTGGGCGATGGCATCAGAGTCTGGTGTGGGCCGTGTATGGCCAGTTCTAATCTGCAAGCTGTCTGGCAAACACGTTCACCTTCCTGAACAATTCACCAGGCAAGTGCGAACAGAAAGATCAATAATGCTTATATATTCATAAAGAACAAATTAATACAACATGGAGAAGCAGCTGCTGGCCTTCTTAATTTCTTTCTTATTATTGTTTGAATCTGAGCCATATACCTGGGTGGAAAAGCAGAGCTATAAAAGCAATTACTTGTATTACTTGAACTGAGTCATCAATGTGGATTTGTAGACATCTCTACCGAGCATTTTTTTGTAGTTTTTTTTGATCTCCCCAGCAGTTTCCTTGTTTAAAACACTGTGGCCTGGCTGTTCCTATTGATTTTACAGTGGGTTGGAAGCTGGCTAGAGTTACTTTGAGCTGACTGGTATATTAAGGGATCATTTCCAGAACAGATGACATGACTCTCCTTGACATCAGCTTATTCACATGGGTCTGGTACTGCTCACCTGCTAATTGACTGAGCTTGGGGAGAAAAATAAGCTAACGAGGTAATTTTTATGACCAGTCTGATGCAAACTTAAGTTGTGGGGATAAGATGTTTTCACTTTGCTCATTCTCCCAGCAATTCTGTAACGTGCTTTTTAATGCTGTCTCCTGAACACTATATATATTTTGAACTAAGTACCATCGCTGGGACTTTAGCCAAACCATTGACTGTTTGAGCTCTGTCATGAATAGGAAGCTCTGGTCACATTTCACAGCAATAAGGAACTCAGTATATATTTTATTACCTTGGTCTTGGCATCTGGTACTCACGTTAATGTAAGTCAACGTTAGCTGTGTATGCAGCTTATACAGAATACAAATGCCAGTCTGCTATGCGATACGCAGTGCCCAAAACACGGACCATTTACCTTTATGTGCATCTATTCTTGTTCATAGCACTTGACTATCATATGTCCTGTCTACCCACTCATAAAACAATACAGGCCTGAAAGAGGCTTCAATCCGTCATGTTGGTTCCGGCTCTTATAAAGTGTAAATACATTTGGTCCTAATCCTATGCTATTTTCCTCAGTTCCTGACAATTTATTTTCCTCCTTCAAGTATTTATCCAAATCTCTTTTGAAAGTAACTGTTGATCCAATATCCTATCAGACAGTGCATTCTAAATTATTGCCGTGCCCACTCTGGCTCTTTTGCCAATCATGTTAAATTTCTGATAAGGCAAAACTTCCGGATGCTGGTAATCTGAAATAAAAACAGAAGAGAATTAACCTCCCGAAGGAGAGTTTTATTGGACTTGGTACATTAAGTCTGCTACCTCTCTCCACAGATGCTGTCAGACCCGCTGAGTTTCTCTAGCACCTCCTGTTTTTATTTCATCTTAAATCTCCGGCTATCACTCGTCAGCCATTGAAAGCCTGCTGATTACTGTATCGAAATCGTTCAGGATTTTAAAGACTTTTTCTTTAGTTTAACTAAGAACAGCCCCAGATTCTCCAACCATGTCTTATTTTTATTCTTTGGTCGGCTGGTGAGGTCAGCGTTTGTTGACCACCCCTAATTGAACTGAGTGGCTTGATTTCAGAGGGTTGTTAAGAGCCTGGAGTCACATGGAGGACAGACCAGGTTAAGGACAGCAGATTTCCTTCCCTAAAGGAGGTTACTGATCAGATGGGATTTTTGATGACAAAATATGGTAGTTTCATTCCTGCCGCTAGCTTTACATTCCAGTTGTCTTAATTAAATTTAAATTCCACAAGCTGCTCTGGTGAGATTTGAATCCATGTCTCCAAAAGCAGTCATCTGGGCCTCTGGATCATGAGTCCATTCTCATAGTGCGTAGCCACATAGCTGTGATTCCTCATTGCTGAATCATTCCTGAACATTTCTCCTGTGACCTCTCTAAAGGACTGACATCCTTTCTAAAGTGTAAGGTTGAGCATTGCGCCCAGTTCTTCAGCTTTAATGTTCTATGCAGATTTTGCTGTACTTCCTTTGTCTCGTGCTCTTGTGGTTTTAGTTACAATCCTCATGGTTTCATACGCTTCCTTAATTTTGTCAACCTGTTCTGCCACCTTTAAAACACCCCCACATCGCCCCGTTTCTGTATCCATTTTAAAATTGTTCCATTTCGCTCTATATAGTGGAGGCTGTAATTGTTGAGTTTTAATTTACTCCTTATTACCCTGTACACAGGAACAGGTGTAGGCCATTCAGCCTGTTGGACTAATTCCACAATCATAACCGATCAAACTCTTCAATACCTTTATCCCCACAACTGAGTACATCATGGGTAATCAGAAATTGGCCACAGTCAGTCCTCTGGGGTAGGGGATTCAATTGGTTCACAACCGTCTGAGTTCAAAAGGATGCCTCCTCATCTGAGTCCTAAATAGTATCCGCCATAATTTTAATTTATTCTAGACTCTGCAACCAGGAGAAATTTCTTCAACAAACAGAGAAAATGTTGGAGAAACACAATGAGCCTGGCAGCATCTGTGGAGACAAAAACTGAATAGATGTTTTAAGTCTGGTGTGACTCTTTCTCAGAAACATCTTACCTGCATCCATCCTTTTAATTATTTTGTAGGTGTCAATAACATTCATTTCAAATTCTTTATTTCTGTATCAGTTCTCAGGTAGCTTCCCTCAACTGAATTCTGTGGCCTATACTACATGCCCTTCCAAAACAGAATTCCAGTTTCTTCCTCGGATCATTCTGTGACGCAGTGGCGAGCGTGTTGGATTTTTATGCGGTTTTTAAGGATATCATTCCCTCCCCTTCCCTCTCTGCTGCCCAATCCATTGTTAAGTCTTAGTTATTGAAACCAGTATCATGCTCTTGCATCAGAGATAGCAGGAACTGCAGATGCTAGAAACCCTTCAGGGCCTAGGCCAGAAAAGTCAGCTTTCCTGCTCCTCTGATGCTGCTTGGCCTGCTGTGTTCATCCAGCCCTACACCTTGTTATCTCGAGCTCTTGTGTGTCTCCCTTGTTTTGCTTAGTACCACTTCTCCAATCATCTTTGGCTTCTGCACTTCTCCAAGTTCCTCATTCATGTCCATTGACTCCTTTAAAACACTTCCTTAGGATATTTCAGTAGTTAACATGATATACATCAGGAGTTCTAAACACCTTTAGACTTAAATTCAGTGAACAAATGTGCACCAAATCATCAATCTGTTAATAGTTTCATAACCTTGTGGAAAGGGCTTTGATTTCTTAGGGCCATATTAACACCTCTCAACCCTTTTATAGTTATATACAAACCATTTTGATATTAAACCTTTGCTCTATTGTTAGAGTGGTATCAGCTCCAAAATTCATTACTTTCCACTTGCTATCAGTAAAGCAGTGAATATTATAATATACTGGCCAAGACTGGTAAGTGCCTGGGTATAGTTTGTGTTAATTAGAACAGAGCCTATGCTCCAGTTGTTAAGGACTCTTATGATGCCGATCTTATCAGAAGTTGATCAGTGAAGAAAAAATTAGCTTGTGACTTGATAAAATGATAAATAGATTTGTTCCACGAAATGAAAAACAGGGAAATTATCAGTTACCAGCTAAGTTTCTCTGGAAATATTTTAATACTGATTCAGTCCAATGATACAATTTATCTCTGAGTATATTTCCGCAATATTGTCAAATACAGATTTATAATCCCATTATTGAGACTGTTTATCATTGTGAATTAATCACAGCAAGCTTGGGACTGGTCCCTGAGGAATCTAAATACTTACTGATCTCATACTGAGAGTCATATGATTTATAACCACCTGCATTCAATTGCAATTTGGCCATTTTTCTAACAGGCCTTAAGAAAGAACGAAGAACAATGTGAGCAGGATGATTGAGGAAATTACCTTGTTCTGGGAACGACAGGACATCTCCATGACCTCTTAAGCATTTGATGAAGTGTTGTGACTGGGAAATTTTTGAAACTGATTTGGGAGGGAGATAGGAGCTACACAAAAGGGATTAGCAGCTAATTATTCTCTTCTCCCTAGAGGGGAAGCAGGAACTTTACACTTTCTTCTCAAAACTCATGTTTCAGCCCTTCAGTTATATAGTCATAGAGCTGTGCCACACAGAAACAACTCGTCCATGCCGACCAGATATCCCAAATTAATCCAGTCCAATTTGCCAGCATTTGGCCCATATCCCTCTAAACCTTTCCTATCCTTATACCCATCCAGATGCCTTTTAAATGCTGTAACTGTACCAGCCTCCACCACTTCCTCTGGCAGCTCATTCCATACACGCACCACCCTCTGTGTGAAAAGGTTACCTCGCATATCTTTCTAAATCTTTCCTCTGTCATCTTGAACTTGTGCCCTCTCGTTTTGAACTCCCATACCTTGGGGAAAAGACTTTGATTCTCCATGCCCCTCATGACTTTATAAGCCTCCATAAGGTCACCCTTCAGTCTCCGGTGCTCCAGAGAAAATAGCCTCAGCCTACGCAGCCTCTCCCTGCTTCCCAAAGCCACCAATCCTGGCAACATTCTTGTAAATCTTTTCTGAACCCTTTCATCACTGTGATCTCCAGTATTCTCCAACACACAAGCGTCTTATCTTTCCTCAATTTTCATCACAGCATCACTGCTGACTGATATTTTCAATGCGAAACTCTCAAGTCTGGAACGCCAGCAGGTTGTTTTGTTGCTGCATTGCACAAGGCTGCCCTCACTCACTTGGAAACACTCACTCACCTGCCAACCAACCTTTCATATACTTTCCTTTCATCCTACCCCTCACCTACACATTTTCCCTCATATCTCCTCATTCACCTGCCCAATCACCCCTTCACCCACTGACATCCCCCCCCCTACCCTCAGCTGCACATCTCCTATCCTTACACACTTACCTCCTCTCAGTAGCTTGTCAGGATAGCCTTAACAGATGCAAATGTTTTGCTCACTGAAATATGCAACTATTATAAATAAAAGGGGACATGCTTTCAGAGAGGATTCCCTCTGATGGTGCCCTACGTGGTTTGCTGGCTGGATCTCTAGTGATGGATCCTGCAGTGGAAGTCAGACCTGAAAAAGACTGGGCAAGAAAATGGGGACCATTTCGTTCAATATGGGTTGCAAATCAGGATATTTTCCAGAGCAGAGGATTTGGGCTATTGTGTCTGGCAGTCCCACCAACTGAATTTACGCTGAAGCTAATTTTTCACCTTAAAGTGCTGAGCCATGCAAGCAATGGTTTCCATTACAATGCGTTTTAAAGGTGCCTTAAAAATAAATTACATACAGTAAGTTGAAGAGCTTGCAATGTGTGTACTTTTGAAAAAAGTGCATTCTTTTAGAATTAATAAGACAATTACAGTTCAAAATGAGGCCCTTCAGCCCATCACAGATTTTCACTGGTCAACGTGATGATTTCTGGCCAAAACAACTAATTTTAATCATGTAGTTTATAGAAATTCAAATGCAAATTCTAGTATGGGCTTTTCCATCTGGACCATTTTCCAGGCACTGAGTTCCGAATCCCCGCCAATTCCTGAGTGAGAAAAATTACCTCAAATCCCGAATAAACCTCCAGCATCTTACCTTAAATCTATATCCCCTCTTTATGGATCCTATGACCAAGCAGAATTGGGACTTTCTATTTTGATCTTTCATAACCTCATGTAATTCAATCAAATTTGCCCTCTGTTATGTTATGTCTCACAGTCAGTGCGCTGTTAAGAGACCTGCTCATGATATCATCACCACATTATAGCATGTGGCCTGAGGTTATCACATACTCCACCTTATCGCAAACCATGTGAAACATGACACTCTACTGGAACCATGGTTCCCTTGTTGCAACATAATAGCTTACTGTTAACCCTGATATTTACATGCCTCAACACTATAACATTTATACATAATTGATGTAATAAATGGTGGATTCTTCAATACAATGATACCTACACCCAGTTTCTTATATTATGAGAGATGAAATAAACATTGCCACACCCAGCTGTACACCCTGGGGAGGAAAACTCTTAGACTCTTCTGTTTCAAAGAAAGAAACTTGAACCTATTTGACCTTGCCTCATAATCAAAAGGCACTATCCTGATAAATCTAGAACCCACAATGCACACAAAGCATTAAAGTGAAAGAATCCCTAGACAGGCAGTCCCTAGACTGGAAATGGGTGTGTTTCTGGAGTCTGGTCAAATGTCTATTTGTATGCAGGTCGGACCCCAATGCAGGAAAATATAAAGGAGCTGTTTGTAATTATGAGAAATATTCGTATGCCAGATCTTTAAAATTACACCCTTGTTTGGGATTGCATTTGTAAATATGAGCGTTCTGAAGTCAGACACTATTAAATTGGGAATGCTCTGTACTGATTAAATAGGGGCTAGAGAGACATGTGTATCATGGTACATGCCTTTATTTGATTACCGATGAATTGCGGTAAATGGAGCTGAAGGAAACCGTCAAGTGATTAAAACGGAGAAAAGGAGAAAGGGATTCACTGTGCTAGGAACCTTCAACGAATTTGAACCAGACCATCAGGAGCCCTGACCTAGGGACCTTTACATGTTGATCTGCATCAATATCAGTGAGGAAATTCACCTATCCAAATCAATAACATTCTCTGCAGATAATCGCTGCTGTTTATCTTGGCTGAAGCTCTCAATTTATTTAAATAGTTAGTGTCTGAAAAGTTTAACGCCGTATAAATTTGATGGGGATCAATTATGCCAATTATAATTTCCACTACCAACATCCTTGGGGTCACTATTGACCAGAAATTGAATTGGACCAGTCAGATAAACGCCGTGGCTACAAGAGCAGGTCAGAGGCTGGGAATACTGCGGTTAGTAACTCCCCTTGTGAATTTCCAAAGCCTGCCCACCAGCTACAAGGCATAAGTCAGGAGTGTGATGGAGCACTTCCCACTTGCCTGGATGGATACCACTCCAAAAACACTCAAGAAGCTTGACAACATTCAGGACAAAGCAGCTCACTTGATTAGTACCATATCCATAAGCATTGACTCTAACACTGATGTTCAGTAGCAGCAGTATGTACTACCTACAAGCCGTGCTGCAGAAATTCACCAGGTCCCTAGATAGCCCCTTCCAAACCCATGACCACTTCCATCTAGAAGGACCAGGGCAGAAGAAAGCTGCGAATCCCACCACCTACAAGTTCCCCTCCGAGCCACTCACAGTCCTGACTTGGAAATATGTCCCCATTACTTCACTGTCGCTGGGTCAAAATCTTGGCATTCACTCCTTAACAGCACTGTGGGCCTACGCACAGCAGGAGGCCTGCAACAATTCGAGAATGTAGCTCACCACCATCACCACCTGCTAAAGGATGGGTAATAAATGCTGATAATGGGAACTGCAGATGCTGGAGAATCCGCGATAACAAAGTGTGGAGCTGGATGAACACAGCAGGCCAAGCAGCGTCTCAGGAGGACAAAAGCTTGCTGATGCTGCTTGGCCTGCTGTGTTCATCCAGCTCCACACTTTGTTATCTGTAATAAATGCTGGTCCAGTCAGTGACACCACATCTGCTGAGCCAATAAAAAAAAAGGCAAATGCTTAAACAAAGAATGAGGATGACACCACATTCCTCTTTCCTTCATGTCTAGGTCGGCACGTGTTTCTCATCCCTAATTGCTTTCGAGAAGATGTTCTCTACATTGTTACACCTATAATGCTGTTAGACCCATGATCCTGTTAGGAAGAGAGTTCCAGGATTTTGACCCAGTGAAACTGAAGGAACAGTGACATATTTTCAAGTCAGGACAGTGGGTGCCTCAGAGGGGAACTTGCAGGGGGTGGTGTTCCCATGTATCTGCTGCCCCTGTCCTCCTGGATGGAAGTGGACATAGGTTTGGAAGGTGCTGCCTCAGGATCTTTGATGAGTTGCTGCAGTGTGTATTGTAGGTGGTACAGGCTACTGCTACTGTGTGTAGGTGGTGATGAGAGTGAATGCTTGTTGATGTGATGCTAATCAAGAGGGGGCTGCTTTGACTTGAATGGTGTCAAGTACCTTGAGTGTTTTTGGAGTTGCACCCATCCAGGCAAGTGGGGAATATTTCATCACACTCCTGACTTGTAGGTGATAATGCAGGCTTTGGGGACTTGGGAAGTGAGTTACTTGCTGCAGTATTCCTAGCCTCTGGCCTGCTTTTAAGTCCCCATGTTTATACGATGAGTCAAGTTCAGCTGCTGGTCAATGATGAAGGAAGTGACTCTTGAAAGCTGTGCATGGAGTGGGCTTTGCCTTGTAGGGAGTGGACAGACTTTAGTGACTTCAATTGTAAGTTACTTGCCTCAGTATTCCTATCCTCTGACTTACTCTTGTAATCATTGTATTTATATGGCAGGCCCAGATCAATTTCTGACCAATGGTGATCTCGAGTTTATTGAAGTTGGGAAGGGAGCTCAGCAATGGTACTACCTCATGTTTTGTGAAAAGATTTATTTTTGGCTCAAATGTTGTTGATGTTTCAACTTGTTTTCAATAACCATTTTCTTTATAACAGCAAATACTGGGTAAAACTATTTACCATTGATTCACAAGCTATCTGTGCTTAAAATAGGCAAAGAGATATGGGCTTGCTGCTGTTGAAATGCATTTCTTTCAGTCATGTTAGTCATGGCTGAGTGGGTGTTACTCATGTCTCTAGGTAATGGGTCATGGGATCAAGCCCCAGTCCAATTACTGACTTCACGCTGACAAATCTTGGGCAGTGCTGCACTATTTCTGGTGTTATCTTTCATGAGCATGACACAGTTTCAAAGAAGGGCCTGAAGTTCTTCCCCAGTGTCCTGTACAATATTTATCCTCTACCAACACCATTAAAACTGAGTAACTGGCCATTGCCTCAATGCTTTTTTGTGGAGCTTGCTGTGCACAGATTGGCTGCAGTGTTTCCACCATCACAACAGTGGCTACATTTCAGATCTGCAACGGGCTTTGGGATGTTCTTTATATGAAAGTTTCTTTCTAAATGTGAGCTTTTCCTTCTTCCTTAAGCTCATCATGGTATGCTTCATTTCTAACACAGGCCTGGACTTTAGCAGCATGTTGGCTGCAATTTAGATTGGGATGCACATTCACTGGAGGCAGATAATCCCAATGTTACCCATTCCCATGTTTATGGGGATTGGGGTATGTCCATCATATTTGTTTTTTTTATTCATTCACGAGATGAGGGTGTCACTGGCCAGGCAGCACTTATTGCCCGCCCCTAATTGCCCAGAGGGCAGTTTAGAATCAACCACATTGCTGTGGGTCTGCAATTACATGTAGGCTAGACCAAACATCTGCCATGGCAGGATTTGAAACCAGGTCCCCGGGACATTATCTGGGTCTCTGGATTAACGGTCGAGCAAAAATTCCATTAGGCAATTGCCTCCCCTGGACCAAGTCTGGATGGGTTTGGATCTCCAAAGATCTTTCAAACATAGGGACCCAATTGCTCAGCTAAGGCTTTCCTTTCTGGACTGGTCTAACTGGTCCAGGGAGCCTGGTGACGGAGTTGTGTGTTGGGGTCCTGTGAAATTTGAAACCCCCCTTGAACCCATGAACTTTGAAGAGGGTCAACACAAAGTGGCAAAAGTGAGTATAACTCTAAATGTACATGACCTTGCCATAATGTCACCTGATAAAGAATCTTGTCACATATTGGTGCAAAGTCTGTGCAGTCCATTAAGAAAACCTATTTTTATGTACAGGCTTTTGAAAGTTGTATAAATAGTTATCAGCGGTCTGAACAACAATTTGCATTTATATAGCACGTTTAATGTTATGTGTCCCATGGTGCTTTACAGGAGCATTATCACCTGGAGGGAAAATATTCCACAGCCAGGCAAACATTGCTCCTGGGTTGTATGGATGAATGAAGATTGACCGTTTGCAAACTGTTGTCTTGACTTGATTCAAATATTTTAATGCAAGTCTGATTGCTATAAACACCTTAGACTAAAGAACTAAAGTTGACAGTAAGGCCTGAAAGTCAGGCAGAATCAGAAATGAAAGCACATTAGGAACTAGTATCTTTAACAATTCATGCATCAACACACCACTACGCAATCATCAAACATCCTCACAGCCGGTGTCAGCCAAATGCATCATGGTTCCTTACTGGTACATGATAAACCTCTGCCCATCCACCACCCTGAACTAAGCTTACATCAAAGTCACTAAACAAACAGGCATTTGTGAGATCGATATGCTTGCATTACACTCTGTCTCTCTAGTAAGTCTGCTCAGCAGGGAATTGTACACTTTGGTAAAATGACCTTTGTTTCCGCAGGAGATTCTCAAAGACAAGGTCATCACATGCTTTTTCTTCTAACTTTGTTTTATTAAGTAAATATTCCCCTTTTTGAAGTGGTGGCTGTATTTTACAGTCAAGAAGAATTCTACTCCCCCTAATTCATTCTTTGTCTAATGCTGTGAGCAGTCAAAGCCCTTCTCATCTCTCCCAATCTGCTTCTTCCTAAAATTTAAAGTGGCTTTACAGCTAACATGAGGTTCCCGTGACGTCCCGAACCTGCGATTACAGAATGCTCAGCCTGGAGTGGCGCTCAGTATTATTGCTCCTTGTTGGGCTACGGTTTTACCTCTCCCTGCTGAGGTTACGCAGCTGTTCATATTTTGGGACGTGTCGACAGGTTTGGAATTTGAGTCAATACCCGGACAGGATCCCAGTTTTATGTCAAACTTTAATCCGTTTGGAAGTATTGACTGACATGTTGCTTTTGGCATTCTTAACATCAGGATTTCCTGAATTAAACACAGCGTTTGAGAGGTTTGCTTCTCTGATCTTGAGTTAGCTATCAAAAATGTAGGGGAGAACAAGCCAGCAGACATTTCCTCTGCATTTCCTTCACTTCCTGTGCAGAAATAGCTGCTCCCCGCTGGGGAAAATGCTGTCATTCTCCTGTTGGGATATCCTAATGGGCATGTCTTGGGAATCAGAGAATCAATGTTTGAACCTTTGTTTTTGTGGAACAGCGGTCAGCGCTGCTCACACAACAACTCACATTCATATTGCTTCCATGGGTGTCTCACGTCTCGGAGTCATGTGGGAAACAGGCCATCCAGCCTCCCTCTCCCGTGCTCTCTGCACCTTCTCAGCAGCTGTAACGTTGTACCCATCTGTTCTATTACCCTGATGCACTGGTGTAGCATGATCTGCTTGTGAAGCATGTAAAACAACACTTTTCACTGTACCTCGGTGCACGTGACAGTAATAAGTCAAATGAAATCTCTGCCCTGTAACAAACTTCAACCCTCTGGATCTCTGCACGCCTCCAATCCTGGCCTTTTGTACACCTCTGATGCTCACTGTTCTACCATTGGCAGTTGTTCCTTTAGCTGCCTGTACCCTGAGCTTGAGAATTCCCTGCAAAAGGTTTCCCACAATTCTACAGCACTCTTTCTCCTTTAAGATGCTTCTCTAAACCTAGCTTTTGAAAACACTTTTGTCCACTTTATTTGGTGATGAACAGGTTGTGAGGCTTTTACTGCGTTGAAGCCACTATAGTAAATGCCAGTTGTTTTTGTAACAATATGCTTCATCACTTTCATTGTGCATCACACTTTAACTAATGATTGCTCAGTCACTTGAGTCATTTTTTGATGCAACTTATTTCGTAAATGTCCACGCTTAACGTAAAGTCCTTGCAATGTCCCTCAGTTCATGGTTTATACATCTCATGTGCAGGTGGGTTTTTCAGCAGGCGTGTAGCCCACAGCCTGGAGCTAACCCAGTAGGTGTCGGGTAGGGGGCTGCTCTGTGATGGCCCACCCACAATACTCAAATAAATAAATAATTAATGCTTCATCTGAAGTGGCCAAAGACTTGACTGTCTCCAATACTGTGATAATGCGTTTGGCACGGGCAGGAATGAACATCTGGGGTTTCTTTTCAATTACTTTTTAAAACGTTTGAGATCACGATGGGATTATTATCTTCAGGGAATTTCCAGTGAGCATCAAGGCACCTTCCCCCAATGCCCCCACTCCCCCAGCAGATACAACTACCCCCCCCCCCCCACCTCCTTTGCCCCAGCTTGGACACTAAATAGAGTGGTGAGAATGTGGAACACACTCTCACAGGTAGCTGTTAAGAAGAATTGCGCAAATAATTGTTTATTCACTCATGATTTGAGGGTATCGCTGGCTGGGCCAGCATTTTTTACCCAAGCCTAGTTGCCCTTGAGAAGGTGGTGGTGGGCTGCCCGCTGCAGTCCATCTGCTGTGAGTAGACCAAATGCCCTTGGGGTAAGAATTCCAAGATTTTGATGGATACAATGTCTTCATATTGCTTCTCATTATCGATTTAATGAAAAACTAGATAAAGTCATGGTATGGGACCATATTTTGCAAAAAGACTATCGACAGCGCTCTCAATTAGAGAAAACCAATTATTTATGAACAGCTTGAGGGAAACAACTCTACAAGCTTACTTTGTCCTTTTGTATGTCACAAAATTGTAGTGTGCTTTCCCAAGTGTGACTCTATTTGCTGTGCTTTCCCCACATGGTGGAGAAGCAACAAAGTTGGAAGAGGTTGTCCTACAACGTGTGGGAGTGTATAGTTGTGAGTCAATGACAAGGGAGAGTTTGTCCAAGCCAGCTTTCTAAAGAGATGGCCTTTGACAGCTCATGCACTTGCTAAGAGTGAAAATGACAGTCAACTGCTGCTGCCAGCGGGAGTTCACTCTAAATCTGGCTGGGTTCGTCCCTCCAAGCTCCCTGGAAATCAGATGACACTGTTCCCTCTGACCATAGGAGTTTGGATGTCATGTTGTGGTTATACAGGATGTTGGTGAGGCCACTTTTGGAGCACAGTGTGCAGTTCTGGTCACTCAGCTATAGGAAGAATATTATTAAATTGTCCAGGGTTCAGAAAAACTTTCCCAGGACTTTACCGAGAATGGAATGTTGGAGTCATAAAGAGAGGTTGGATAGGCTCGAACATCTTTCACTGGAACATAGGGAATTGAGGGGCGACCCTATAGAGGTTTATAAAATCATGAGGGGCATAGATAACATGATTATGCAAACATAAGAGGTACGGTTAGTAACTACAGACAGCACCAGAATTGAAGATGTAGTGGACAGCGAAGCAGGTTACCTCAGAGTACAACGGGATCTTGATCAGGTGGGCCAATGGGCCGAGGAGTGGCAGATGGAGTTTAATTCAGATAAATGTGAGGTGCTGCATTATGGAAATGCAAATCAGGGCAGGACTTGTACAGTTAATGGAAAGGTCCTGGGGAGTGTTACTGAACAAAGAGACCTGGGAGTGCAGGTTCATAGTTCCTTGAAAGTGGAGTTGGAGGTAAATAGTGAAGAAGACATTTGGTATGCTTGCTTTATTGGTCAGTGCATTGAGTATAGCAGTTGGGAGGCCATGTTGCAGCTGCACAGGGCATTAGTTAGGCCACTTTTGGAATACTGCGTTCAGCTCTGGTCTCCCTGCTACAGGAAGCATATTGTGAAACTTGAAAGTGTTCAGAAAAGATGTTGCTGGGATCAGAGGGTTTGAGCTACAGGGAGAGGCTGAATAGGCTGGGGCTATTTCCCCTGGACCGTTGGAGGCTGAGGAGTGACTTTATTCATGTTTATAAAATCACGAAGGGCATGGATATGGTAAATAGCCAAGTCTTTTTCCTAGGGTACGGGAATCCAAAACTAGGGGGCATAGGTTTAAGTTGAGAGGGAAAAAAAATTTAACAGGGACCTAAGGGGTAACTTTTTCACACAGAGGGTGGTACATGTATGGAATGAGCTGCCAGAGGAAGTGGTGGAGGCTGGTACAATTACAACATTTAAAAGACATTTGGATAGGTTTCTGAATAGGAAATGTTGAGAGGGAAATGGGCCAAATGCAATAAAATTGGACTAGTTTAGTTTAGGAAGTTGGACTGAGGGTCTGTTTCAGCACTGTATGACTCTATAACTCTACACAAGACCAAATTCAGGGGAGATGCTGGTGTAAAGGAAATGTCATTACATCCATAATCCTCAGGTCAGAATTAATGTCTGGGGGCATGGATTCAAATCCCATCATTGGAAGTGATAGAATCTAAATTTAGTTGTCTACATCTGGAATGCAATATAGTTGTCTCAAACAATCAGTAATTATGACCATAACGTTATCAACAATTATTGTAAAAACCTATCTGGTTCACTGATGCCCTTTGTGAAGATTTCACTTAGAAATAGGGATGAGGATAGATTGAAGAATTTGAGTCTGTTCTCCTTGGAGAGAAGAAAGATGAATGGAGATCTGATTTGAAGTTTTCAAATTCATGAGAGGAGGCTGGATAGAATAGACAGGAAAAAAAAATGTTCGCACTCCTAAAAAGAATGGGAACAGGAGAGCATCGATTTAAGTAATTCACAAAAGGAGCAAATGTGATTAGGGATAAACCATTTTCAATCAATGAATAGTTAGAGTTTCGAAATGTGGTGGAGGCAGGTTCAACTGAAGTATTTAAGAAGGTATTGGATGATTATTTGGCTAAAAATAATGTGCAAAGGTATGGGAAAGGTTAAGAAATTGGGCATTAGGTAATGATGCTCATTCGAAGAGCTCATGATGGGCTGTATGACCTCCTTTTGCATCAAACTGCTTTTGTGACCCCAAAACTGTGTGATAGCTGCAGTTCTTATCCGAACATGTCACTCCTGACTGACAGCAATTTGGCTGACTGAGAAATGGTTGACTGAGTCCCTCAGATCAATGGCAATTAGGGATGAACAACAAATACGCATATCCTGTGGAAGAAGAAACAGATGAACAAATCCCCTAACGGGTTCTGTGAACGTCCAATACTCAGGTCACCCTCCTGGAGCTCCACAGCTTATGGAGAGTGACCTATTCTACTGTGAACTAACAAATTGGTTAGCCCTTTCTAAACTGTGCTGTCCGCTCACCCCATGGACACTGCTCTCCCATAGCTAGTGCCAACACTCAAAAGATGCTTTCTGGAATAGAAGGTTGTGCATGAGGAGTCAGAGCATTGGCACAATATCAAATTGGCTCTAAGCCCACATGGATCTCCATAGCTGCCAGAAGGTTAAGGTCACCTGTCTTTGTACATTTTTAAAACAACCTAATTCTCAGGGTCTGGATAATGCTTTCAAGGTTGACATTTATTTCCCAGGACGGTGGGTCCACATTTCAAACTATGAATGGTCTCATACACCCAAGTGACTTGCTTTGACCTCTCACAGGGCAGTCAGCCACTTTACTCTGGGTCTGGAGTCATGCATAGATACAGACCAGATAAGGATGGCAGATTCAAGACAGCGTGGGGCTGAAGAAACACAGCAGGCCAGGCAGCAGAGGAGGAGCAGGAAAGCTGACATTTCAGGTCAGGACCCTTCTTCAGATATGGGGAGGGGGATGAGAGTTCCGAAATAAATAGGGAGATAAGGAGGGTAGGGCCAGGGAAGGTAGATGGTATGATGATAGATGACTGCAAGTAGGGAGTGGTGGGGATTGGTCAGTGAGGTGGGAGGAGTGGATAGGAGGGAGTGAAGGTGGACAGGTCAAGGAGGTGGGGATGTGAGGGAGGGTTGGTCATGGGATGAGGCCAGGGTGGTGAATTCCATGTTTAGGCCATTGGGCTGTAGGGTCCTGAGGCGCTGCTCCTCCCCTTTCTGGGTGGTATGATTGTCACACTGGAGGAGACCCAGGATGGACATGTTGCCCAGGGAGTGGGAGGGAGAGTTAAAATGTTTGGCGACCGGAAGATGCTGTCATTTGTTGAGTGCAGAGCGCAGATGCTCTAGAAAATGGTCTCCGAGTCTCTGTGTGGTCTGAGCGGTGTAGAGGAGGCCACATTGGGAGCAGCAGGTACAGTAGACCAATTTGATGGATGTGCAGATAAACCCCTGTCTGATATGAAAGGATTGTTTGGTGCCTTGAATGGAGGTGAGGGGGGAGGTGTAGGGCCAGGTGAAGCACTTCCTGCGGTTGCAGGGAAATAACAGCAAATTTCCTTCCTTAAAGGACAGGTATGGATCAGCTGGGATTTGTTTTTGGCCGTTCAGCATTCTGTGATCACATTTACTATTGTTGGCTTTGTTTATCCATGTTCTTGTCAAATGAATTCAAATTGTCAAAGTGCTGTGATTGGATTGGAATTTGTATTTTCTGGATTATGGCTTTGGGCCTCAGCACACTCTCCCAGTAATCTGACCAATACATCATTACCTCGTTTCAAGGTTAAAAAATTTCCAAAGCCTAATGCTGAGAAAGGTGGGACCAGGTGGGAGTGGGGAGGGGTGCGTCTGAGGATAGGGAAGGGAGAAACCAAAATAGAATATAGAACAGGTAATATCTGAGGATTTATAGGCACAATCAGACCTGCTAGGTTTCTCCAGTAGTTTGTTTTCTCTTCTTGGATCTACTTGCTCATGACAATGGTCACAACTTCGAAACCACTTCAAGCACTACCTAAAGCAGGTGATGGTAGTCACAACAAGTTCATAGTGAGGCTATCTTAGCAGCCTATGGAAAAATGAGCAGAGCACAACCAAGAGAAGACAAGTGGTCTGTCAAAATGCAGTTATACTGTCACTTCAAAAGAGTTGACCTCAGCTGAGTGCTGCAGACCGGCACATTCCCAAAGTCCAGGTCTATGTGCTGAGGGGCGCCCTAAAACTTGGGTTAGCTGACGCCAAGGCGCAGAGGGGAAAAACCACCATCTAAGGTTTTTCTGACAAAGCATAATGGGGGCCCAGTAATTTATCGGACCCTCTCGGTGCCTCAAAAATATGTAAATAGTATGTTTGCATAAGTAAGAAATTTCTTTAGGTGGTTGGAACTGTCAGGAGAGTCAAACTCCAAGGTTTGTTTTCAATGTGCAAAGCCTGTACAGAACTGAACTGCTTCAGTGACTATGTATGTTGATAAAGTTTTTTTTATGAGTAGTGTATATTTTTGAAATAAAAAGAATCACTTTAAAAGACTAATGTGCAGGCAAAGTACTTTAGAACATCGGACAATACAAGGTACAAGGACTCTTCCCCTATCCCATATCACTGCATTGGGTACCTGAATATCAAGTCTGGCCTAAAGTAACATGGATACAAAAAATTTTTATAATGTATTGTCTTTCTGCACTTCACAATGCCTCAAAGTGCTTTACTGCCAATGAATTACATTTGAAGAGCAGTCATTTTTGTAATGTATGAGAGAGATGTTTCACACAAGGGAAGTGATTGCAGTATGGAGCGACTTGTGGTTTATCATTATTATTAAGGCTTATTAATATTGAAGGTACTGATGCCAAGATAAAGAGTGTCTCATGATATCATTGTGGAAAACAATGAGTACCTAGACTCAGTACCAAGAATATATCCAGGGCAGAGCCGAGAACGAGATTACAAGAAAGTGATCTCACCGAGAGATACTATACTGCGGATATGGGACTGTGTGTTATTGTCTGAACTCCGAGATAAGATTAGTTTCATTGCAATGACACCCACTCAGCCATTGTGTTTTCTAATTTAGATGGTAGCATTGTTCACAGAATTCAAACTGACCTATTCTGCTACTGGCTGTGGGAGGCTATTTGCATCAGCCCCAGTCGTGGGTATGATTTATAATGTAATGGAGATTATTCACTACACAACATTCTATTTCATGTGTAAGACTTTTATTTAAGCCAGCCAGCCTACATTCATTACTCACTGACAACGTGTGCTCTGGTTCAGCCAAGTTCATCAAATAGATGAAGGCCATGTACCAAAAAATATATCTTTCTCAGTAAACTGGTTACAGGGTCTGCATTTGCTGGTCATGCACCTCACTGCTCCCCATCCATACTTTTGTTCCCCATCCACTATCTATCCATACCTCCACTACAGAGACCTACTGGAGAGACCTAAAGGTGGCAGGCACTGACACCAAGAGACAGCAGCCGAGAGCTTGTAGTTCTGGAAACTGACACTGGAAAGAACGATTGGAAAAGGCGAGCAGAAAGAGAATGCTTGGCTGGCTGAGAAATTGGCACAGGCAACACAAGGCCAGCAAATCCTTCAACCTTCTCATCTCACTGTGTCTCTCTCTGCACTGAACACACCAGAGATCGCCATGTGAGAGTGAGGCTCCTGAGTGCAGGCCAGGTATCATATAACACAAGGGGTTGGCACGGTGGCTCAGTGGTTAGCACAGCTGCCTCAAAGCACCAGGAACCCGGGTTTGATTCCACCCTCGGGTGACTGTGTGGAGTTTGCATATTTCCCCTGTGCCAGCATGGGTTTCTCCAGGTGCTCTGGTTTCCCTCCACAGTCCAAAGATGTGCAGGCTAGGTGGATTGGCCATGCTAAATTACCCATAGTGTTCAGGGATGTGTAAATTAGGTAGGTGATAGGGGAATGGGTCTGGGTAGGATGCTCTGAAGGTCGGTGTAGATTTGTTGGCCGAAGGGCTTGTTTTCACACTGTTAAGGGATTCTATGAATGCAAGGAGGGCCACCATGGCACAAACCATTGACTCACCAGATAACAGGACTCAGTGGGGCGGTGATTGGAGTGTGTGGGATTGGTGCCAGTGATAATCAGCACTTTTTGGAGAGGAGCATTAAGGAAATTAAAATAAAGCCTACCAAATGTACATTCAGGAAGTAATTGTTAATTGATTGATAAAAGCTTCAATATGTGTAAGACTACAGCAGTTTAAGCTGCACAAACCACATTGCCTTGCGAGTAACAGGTAACAACTTCCAGTGACCTCTGTATGTGAAATTAGTTACCTGTGGTGAAGGGTTAGGGTAAATTTACAAGGGAGTGAGTTCCTAGCAACTGCAGGAAATTGGGTTATGCCTATTGTAATCCTTTTGGGCTTCATCCATTTAGGCCTCTCCTACATCTCTGAAACATTTGCCCGCAAAGAGCCAATGGCTGTCTAATTATCTGTCATCATTGGGTGAAGTCAGGCAAGTATAATCTGAGCTGAGGAATGCCTATTGTTGATACTGGTGAAAAAAGCACCAAAGACTTCCTGGAAATATGATCTAGTCAAGACCTGGGTTGAAATAACCACAAGAGGAACATTGTCCAAAATGCATTCAGTGAGCATTACCATATTAACTTCCAGGAAATTGACTGCATTAACAGCATATGAATATTCACTTTATCTACAATATACGTAAAATCAGGCCTGGAAGCATTTCCTGTCAAATTCCTTTCATTATAAATTTTCTGGCTGTATATATAAGGTAAACAGTCCATGTAAACATGTCATGTTGTACCCCCTTTCATCCCCTTAACTCAGTAAGAGATCAAATACAGCTATTCTTCAACACTGCGCTAGCAGAGTGTCTGTGGGTTTACATCCATTGGTTTTCCATATATGTGGGCGTTCTACCATGGATGGCATGATGGCTCAGTAGTTAACACTGCTGCCTCACAGCGCCAGGGACCCAGGTTTGATTCCGCCCTCAGGTCACTGTCTCCCTGTGTCTTGTGGGTCCCCTCCAGGTGCTCCAGTTTCCTCCCACAGTCCAAAAGTGTGCAAGTTAGGAGGATAGGCTTTGCTAAATTGTTCCTAGTGTCCAGGGCTAGGCGTGGGAAATGTAGGGAGACGGAATGGTTGTGGGCCTGTGTTCAATGCTGTTTGGATGGTCAGTCTGGGCTCCATATGCTAAACATCATGCTTCCACACTGTAAGGATTCTGTGACATCTGGGTTGTCATATTTTTATTGTGCACACTCACTTTGAGTAATTCAGAGACAAAAATGGTTAGATTTCTTTCAAAAGGGTCTATTTTAGGATTCAGTAAATAAGCACCTTGAGACATGACACATGGTGATGTATCAAGTGTTTCTGAGGAATTAGAGGATATAACCCGAGAATAAGGAGTCAGCTTTTTAAGAGTGACATGAAGAGGACCGAAAAAAACTGAAAGAACTGTGGATGCTGTAAATCAGGAACAAAAACAAAGTTGCTGGAAAAGCTCAGCAGGTCTGGCAGCATCTGTGGAGGAAGGGTCACCCGGACCCGAAACGTTAACTCTTGTTTTCTCGTCCACAGATGCTGCCAGACCTGCTGAGCTTTTCCAGCAACTTTGTTTTTGTTCCTGAAGAGGAATGTCTTCACTCAAAGGACAGTGAGTCTTTGGAATTCTCCCCCAAGCTAACTGTGAGATGAGACATTGAGTTTGTTCAAGATTGAGATCAATCGATTTCAGAGAAGGGTATGCACAATGAATGGTGGATCCCTAGGGATTACTGAGGAACAAGAGGACCCTGGCATCCAAGTCCATGGATCCCTGAAGTTGTCAGCACAGGTAGACAGGGTGGTGAATAAGGCATACAGGATGCTTGCCTTCATTAGCCAGGGCAAATGGGAGTAAGGAAGTGTTGTTATAATTTCATAAAACATTGGTTAGGCCACAGATAGAAGACTGTGTGCATTTCTGCTTGCATTATTGGATGGATGAGATTTCACTGAGAGGGTGCAGAAGTGTTTTACCAGGATGTTGCCTGGGATAAAAAGGTTTAGTTATAAGGAGAGACTGGAGAGGCTGGGTTTTTTTTCCTTGGAGCAGGGGAGGCTGAGGGAGGATGTGTTTGAGGTTTACAATGTTATGAGAAGCATAGACAACGTAGATTGTGAGAATCTCTTCCTCTTGGGAAAGTGTCTAAGACTAGAGGGTATGAGTTTAAGGTGAGGAGCAAGTGGTTTAGAGGAGATCTGAAGAAACAATTTTTCAGCCAAAGGGTGGTAGAAATATGGGATGTGCTACCTGAGAGGGTGTTGGAGGCAGGTACTCTCACAATGATTAGAAAAGATCTGCATGAGCACTTAAAGTGCCTGCCATAGTAGGCTACAGGCCAAATGCAGGTTATTGGGATTCATGAAGTTTTTGTCTGACCCCTGTTCCTGGACACGCCGAGCATTGGGAACATCCTCAGTGCATCTATCCTGTCTAGTCCTGTTACAGTTTTATAAGCCTCTATAAGAACTCCCTCATTCATTCGAACTCATGCAAAAACAATCCCAAACTAGTCAATCTCTCCTCATATCAGACTGACCATTCCTGGAATCAGCCTGGTAAACCTTTGCTGCATTCTCTCGAGAGCAAGAGCAACCTTCCTCAGAAATGGAGACCAAAACTGCGCACAATATTCCAGGTGTGGCCTCACCAAGGCCCAGTACAACTGCAACAACACATCCCTGCACCTCTACTCAAAACCTCCACAATGAAGGCCAATATGCCATTTGTCTTCTTTACCACTTACTGCACCTGCATGCTTACCTTCAGCAACCAGTGCACAAGGACACCCAGGTCCCACTGCACACTCCCCTCTCCCAATTTACAGCCGTTCAGGTAGTAATCTGTTTTGTTGTGTTCGCTTCCGAAGTGAATAACCTCACATTCATCCAAATGATACTGCATCTGCCATTGATTTTCCCACTCACCCAACCTGCCCAGATCATACTGAAGGATCTCTGCAACCTTGTCACATTTCACCCTCCCACCCAACTTGGTATCATCTGCAGACTTGGAGATGTTACATTTTGTTCTGTCATCCAAATCATGAATACATATTGTGAATACTGGCGTCCCAGCACTGATCCCTGTAGCACCCCATTAGTTACTGCCTGCTAAATTTAAAAGGACTCATTAATTCCTATTCTTTGTTTTCTCTTTGCCAATCAGCTTCCTATTTGTCGCAATACACTTCCCCCAATCCCATACACTTTAACCTCACACAATAACCCCTTATGTGGGACTTTGTCAAACACTTTCTGGAAGTCCAAACATACTACATCGACTGGCATCCCTACTAGTTAAAACTTCACAGAATTCGAACAGATCAGTCAAGCTTGATTTCCTCTTCATAAATTCATGATCTTGCCGCTGCTTCCTAAATTCATCACTAAAAAGTCCTTGAAAATGGATTTGAGAATTTTCCCCACTACTGATAATAGGCTCATTGGTCTATAATTCCCTGTTTTCTCTCTGCTTCCCTTTTTCAATATCAGAATGGCATTAGCTACCCTCTAATCTGCAGGGGCTATTCCAGAGTCTACAGAATCCTGGAAGTTGACCACCAATGCAATCTGTTGATAGCGGGTGTTGTGAAAGCTAATAAGAACATAAGGATTAGGAGTAGGTGTGGAAGTAGGCTGTTCAACCCCTCGAACGTGCTGCACCATTCCTTACAATCCTGGCTGATCTCATCTTGGTTTCAACTCCACTTTCTTGTCCGTCCAGCATTACCCTTCAACCCTTGACTGATGAAAAATCCATCTCCTCCTTAAATTTATTTAATCTCCTGATATCCGCTGCACTCTGTGGGAGTGAATTCTGCAGGCGCATGGCCCTTTGAGAGAAGTAATTTCTCCTCATCTCTATTTTAAATCTGTTACTCCTTATCTTAAAACTTTGACCTCTTATTCTAGATTGCCCCGCATGACGATTTGTTCGCTCCACATCTACTTTGTCAATCCCCTTTAGTATCTTACAGACATCAATAGGATCTCTTCTCAACTTTTAAACTCTAGAGAATATTGGGCTAAATTGTTCAATCTCTCCACCTAAGAACATTGCAGGAAGACTCACTTCTTTGGTGGAATGTTGCAGGGGCTTGTAGATGTTGAGGAAAGCTATCTGTAAACACAAGTCAGCATAGTCAGGGCAGAAATGACAAAATTGAATACATATATATCTATACTCACAAACAAGCATAATTTAAGTAGCAATAGATATCTGTACTTCAATGTGCAACTTATACTTGCAACGCATGACAGATACCAATTTATTTTTTAAGAGTGCAGTTCTCTGCAATCTCAGGAATACACATGCAGCATTGTAATGTTGCAGTGTAATTAACAACAGTGATCGTTTGCAGTGTCTGCAAGCACATTTTAATAATGTTTACTTTATTATCAAAGGACAAAATTAACCCAGGAATTTATTTACATACCAGAGTAAGGATTGTAACAGCTTGCTAATTGCCTGTTAGGTGATTAATAATCCTACAGCAGATGCTAATGAATTGGGCATGTTATTCCTTCCAAGGTGTACTTGTAGTGAGTGTGTGCTCGGCAATTTAATTAGTGTGATAATTATGTACTTGTTGCTAATGCATGCAAGCAAATACCAACAAACGTTACGAGATTAAAGTGAATTATTTCACAAAGAACTAATCGTCTTTAAGTGCTTTTAAAACAGTTTCCTCTTAGTGTTCCAAGAGATCAGGTTGATTCATGACTGCTGCTTTTGAGAAATGATACAATTGGGTTGAAATTGCAAACATAAGGAATAATGTTGCAGTATCACATCTCTCATTTTCCCATCAGTCACTTACTGTGAATTACTTAGAAATGCTCTCAGTGTTATTAAATAAGAATTTGCATTTATACAGTACGTCATCGCATCAACAGTGTATCAGAAAACCTCTCCGTCAATGCATTACTTTTGTAGAGATAGGATTTAATGAGGATGCAGGTAAACCCAGAGATAAACTATGACTTACAGATGGGATAGAAACTCTGCTGTAAGGTTGGAACAAGTGAGGTTTTAGGCCAAGATAGCTCCTGTAAGATCCCCTTGTATATAGCGTGATTAAATACCTTTTGAGGAAACACCTTGAAGTTTGGCCTGACCTTATTTGAACAAATGAACTTCCAGCAATTAGCTTTTGTATGTCCAGTGTTATTAGAATAGAAGGATATTAATACATTTTATTATGTCGAACCTTTTTTCCTTTATTGCTTTGGTGTTCCTGTGTTTTCTCTAAAGCTGATACCTCTTTCTATATATAGATTTTCTATTCCTCCAATTATTTTGTAGATTCCCAGATGACCATTTCTCTGCATGTAACTGTCTATGCATGATATAATAAGGACCTGCCAGAACTGCTGCTTCTTGGACCTTGAAAACTTGATACCCATCTGTCTTTAGATTTGCAGGGATGGTATCCCAAAATTGTTCCATGTTTATAATTTCCCTTACCTTCTCAGATTCTCTCTCTAATTTGGCTGATCTAAAGCTTTTGATCCTGCAGCATTTTTCCCTCCTTTACAAATGTTACAATTGCTTGGTTAGATTTCTCGTAGTCCTAAACTATAAATGATCAGCTTCACAAATCATGAACATTGAGTATTCATACTCTACTGATTGTTCTTCCGACAAACTGGCAGACACTGTCATAGCTGAGCACGTCAAACACTCTAACATTAGAGTTGAAACATCTTTTGGCCACTACATCCGCTCAGTTACCTTCTCAAATGAGAAACTATCTTTTGCCTCCATCCTTAATAAATTTAGGCACTAAGTGTGGATCCTTAGTTAAATTAAATCCCTCATTGAAATCAGAATCTTCCTCTGAGATAAGACCTCCTCCTTCTATCTTAATTTAAACTTTTCTTTGGTCAACTCAGAGTCATGCAGCATGGAAACAGTCCCTTTGGTGCAATCAGTCTGACCATAATCCCAAACTAAGCTGGTCCCACCTGCCTACGTTTTGGCTCATATCCCTCCAAACATTTCTTATTCGCATACTTATCCAAATGTAGAGGGTCTATGCCCGAAACATCAGCTTTTGTGCTCCTAAGATGCTGCTTGGCCTGCTGTGTTCATCCAGCTCCACACTTTGTTTCAACATTGTGCCAGCATTCATCACTTCCTCTGGAAGTTCATTCCACACATGACCCATTGTGTTAATAATTTGACCCTGATGTCTTATTTAGATTTTTCTTCTCTCACCTTAAGACTATTCCCTCTAGTCTCGAAATCCCTCACTCTAGAGAAAAGACACCTGTCATTCATCTTATGCTATACCCTCATGATTTCATAAACCTCTATTAGGTCATCCCACATCGCTTACTCTCCAATGAAAAAAGAACCAGCCTACCCTTGTAACTCAAAACCTCAATTCCCAGCAACATCCTTTTAAATGTATTTCATAGAATCCCTGCAGTGTGGAGCCCTTCAGCCCAACAAGTCCACACTGACCCTCAGAGCATCCCACCCAGGCCTATCCCCCTACAAACCACCTAATCTACACACCCCTGAACACTATGGGTAATTTAGTGTGGCTAATCCACCGAGCCTTAGCATCTTTGGAATGTGGGAGGAAACCGGAGCACCCGGAGGAAACCTACGCAGACGTGGGGAGAATGTGCACACTCCATACAGTCACCTGAGGGTGGAATCAGACCCAGGCACCTGGTGCTGTGAAGCTGCAGTGCTAACCACTGAGCCACCGTGCCGCCCCTGAACCCTCTCCAGCTAATAATATCCTTCCTATTAATTAAATGGGTCAATGGTTGCAAAATGGAAGATAGAGTTCAATCTGGACAAATGTGAGGCACTGTACCTTGGTACAACAAACATGGGCAGGACCCCCACAATCAATGACAGTGCCTGGGCAGTGCTGCAGAACAGAGAGACCCACAGGCACAGGCACACAATTGTTGTCTAGTTTTTAATTTCATCAATCTCTAATATGCCCCCTCCTCACATTCTCGTTCTGAGGAAGCATCACCAGACCCGAAGCATTAACTCCGATCTTTTCTTCACAGATGCTGCCAGACCTGCTGAGCTTTTCCAGCAACTCCTGTTTTTGTTCCTATACTCAATGCATTGACCAATAAAGGCAAGCATACCAAATATCTTCTTCACTATCCTGTCTACCTGTGACTCCACTTGCAGGGAACTATGAACCTACGTTCCAAGTTCTCTTTGTTCCACAATACTCCCCAGGACCTTACCATTAAGTGTATAAGTCCTGCCATGATTTGCCTTTCCAAAATGATGTACCTCACATTTATCTAAATTAGAGTCCATCTGCCACTCCTTAGCCCATTGGCCCTTCTGATCAAATTCCATTGTACTTCTTCACTGTCCACTACACCTCCAATTCTCAGTTCATTTGTAAACTTATAAACCATACCTTCTATGTTCACATCTGATTTGTTTTTAACAATAAAATAGAAATTTATCATGCAAAGGATAAGATGATAAAATAAATTAAAACAAGGTATTTGTATGTCATGCAATATGAAAGATTACATGACACGGTAAAAATACAATCCCATCTATCTCAAAAACCATCACTTTACAGTACTCAAACACTAGCGAGAGTTTAACTTCTTAATCACATCTATGTGTTTAACTTAACTGTTTCTTTCAGTTCCTGATCTTGAAAGTTTGGTAACTCTTCCTTGATTAATCACACGACTGAGCTTAGTCATAAATCACATGAAACGAGGTCATAGTCCAACAGATTTATTTTGAAATCACAAGCTTTCTCAGTGCTGCTGTTTTGTCAGGTGACATGCGATAAAGGAGCAGAGCTGTGAAAGCTTGTGTTTTCAAAATAAACCAATTGGACTATAACCTGGTATCATGTGACTTCTGACTTTGTCCACCCCAGTCCAACACCAGCACCTCCACATCACAACTGAGCTTAGACTTTCTCACCTTTGTATAACACCTTCAGGATCCTGACCACATACTTCTGGTGTAGAATATGCAAACTATAATCCTTACAGTGAAGTATTTCCTAATGGTTCTAAACTATCTTCTTTCATCAGGAGAGGCTGTTTTATGCATCTAACTGAGACAAGGACCTCTGCAAAGTGAAAAATAAAAATTTTTCAAGCTCTAGGCTTTTTCTCTACATAAGAAACAAAAGCTGATCCTTCTAAACAGGAAGCAAGTTAATGCTCCTTGCTCTGTCTGCTCTTAAAATGCCTCATAATGCAAACAAATCCCCATAATCACAATAGGCTCTGCCTAATGTATCCTTTTTTTAAAATCATGGCTTCAGGCATAAAAAAAATCACCATAACCCTACTAAATCGTAGGGATGCTCACTCATCAGACTGGTGGTGGTTTAGCCTGAGGGTCACCATGCCTGAGGTGAGGGGAGATGTTGAGAAGGTGAGTTCTTCATGGTGACCTCAGCCAGTGTGGGTATTGAACACACCCTGTTGGCCTATCCTGATAAGTTCATTGTTAAGCCCCCTCATACACACAAAGCAAAATCTACAAGCCACTAGTTCAAAATCCAAACTCTAAACTCAATAGTGTTAAGACACACATGAATCCCACACCTTAGGTGACATTACAGTTTGAAAGTATTGCCTTGTGCTTTGGAATCTCCTCGGCTCCTGGAAGCCAGTTTCCTCAGTATCACCCACAATCCAAGTAAAAGCTAAATAATGACATAAATAGAAATTGTTGTAGAAACTCTGTTTTCTCTCTCTGCAGATACTGCTGGACCTGCTGAGTTTCTCTAGCATTTTCTGATTTTGGTTTCAGATCGTCAGCATCCACAGTTCTTTGTTTTATTTTACGACATAAAAGCAAGTTAGAGTCATACAACATGGAAACCGACTCTTTGGTCGAACTAGTTATGTTGTCCATGTTCCCAAACCAAGCTAGTCCCATCTGCGTACTTTTGGCCTGTATCCCTCCAAATATTTCTTATTCATGTACTTATCCAAATGTCTCTTAAATGTTGTAACTTACCACATCCACCAATTCCTCTGGCCATTCATTCCATGAATGAGCCATTCTCTGTGTAAAAAAGTTGCCCCTTGTGTCTTTTATAAGTCATTCTCCTCTCGCCTTAAAAAATACGTCCCCTAGTCTTGAAATACCCCATGCTAGGGAAAAGGCACCAGCCATTCACCTCACCCATGCCCCTCATGACCTTATAAACCTCTATAAAGGTCACCCTTCAACCTCCTATGCTCCAGGGCAAACAGTGCCAGCCCGTCCTTATAACTCAAACCCCTCATTCCCAGCAAGTTGCATCTTAGTAAAGAAAATTGGTGCAATAATAAAGAACTTAAGAGTATTTCAAACAGATCTGAGGATGAATCTATATTTAAGCTTTTTCAGTTTATTTTGTTCTTGCCCTTTCCCTAACACATCCTCTGAATTGCCAGCAGGTTATTCACGCTCTGTTTAGCCTGTCACCATGACTCAGTCAACCCTGGCTGCAGCTGCTAGCCAACCTCCCCAAGTGTTGTGTTATACAATATGTTGGCAAGAGTGTGACACTATGCCCCCTTGCTGCCATGTTGCCTGAAGCAGTCTTTACAATGTAGATGAATGAATGATCAACTAGTCTTCAGGCAACTTTTGAAATGTCATGTCACAGAATGTTATATCTTAATACTTGATCAATCACGACAGAAACTTGACATCTAACTCGTACAATTGAGGCCCAAAACGATTTTCTCACAAATGACTTTTCAGCAGTGGAGAGGATGTTTGGCTCTCTTGAGGTAATTTGTCCTTCCACTGCACTAATCATTTTGGAGTTTGCATGGAATTCAAAGACTTCACCTTTGATTAACTACCATTTTTAAAGGCATTGAGTGCAGGAGAAGTGGTGGATTGGACATATCACTGAGCTGGTAATCTCACGTCCCAGGGTAATATCCTGGGCAAGATAATAAAATGTGAGGCTGGATGAACACAGCAGGCCCAGCAGCATCTCAGGAGCACAAAAGCTGATGTTTTGGGCCTAGACCCTTCATCAGAGAGCTCTCTGATGAAGGGTCTAGGCCCGAAACGTCAGCTTTTGTGCTCCTGAGATGCTGCTGGGCCTGCTGTGTTCATCCAGCCTCACATTTTATTATCTTGGATTCTCCAGCATCTGCAGTTCCCATTATCACTAATATCCTGGGCACATGGGTCAGGATCTCACCATGGCAAATGGTGAAATTTGAACTCAATTTTCAAAGATTTGGATTTAGACAACAGTTAGTTGAATGGAAGCCATCTGTCCCTTGTTGTAAAAACCCATTTGGTTCATCAATGCCTTTTAGGGAAGGAAATCTGCCATCCTTACCTGGACTGTCCTCCATGCGACTGCAGGTCACACAGCAATGCAGTTAACATTTAACTGCCCAGTGAATTCTGCTCAGTTTAAGCAGAACGGGAGGAACAGGTCAGACAGTGGGCATTATTGCAGCTCGACATTGGTCTATGTTTTCCACTTTGGAGAGCAAGTTCAGAACCTATGAGTAAATTGATCTCACTGAACAGTTCTGTCATCTTTTGGTATGTATTTACAGGAAGGTTCCCAATTGACACACATGATCCCATGCAGCGTTATAATTTCAAAGATCTTACATATAAACATTCGCTGATCTTCTGAACAGCTCCGTTATATTATCTTGTGTTGTGTTCCAACTTGCATACAAATCATCTTGTGAAGAGATTCCAGAATGGAACCCCTTCACAACCTGGGAACTGCCTCTCGTTAACAAATATCTCCCACCAGTCAGTCATCAAGGGAGTGAAGCAGTTACAATGATCCAGCAAGCCCGGTATTCATTGTTTTACAGTTTGCCAATAATGTCACAGAAAGTTGACAATATTCTCACAGCATCTGAATTTGATAATTGAGATCACATGGTACAAAAAACAGGTCATTTTTATTCATAAATTAGAAATACAATTAACCACATCTGGACTCCCACTTGAACACCAAATGGTGTTGGACAATCCTGCTCTGAGATAATATAGCCCCAATGTAAACTTGGCCTTGATTAGAGGCTTGGGGACCGCTTTGCAGAACACCTCCGCTCAGTTCGCAACAAACAACTGCACCTCCCAGTCGCAAACCATTTCCACTCCCCCTCCCATTCTCTTGATGACATGTCCATCATGGGCCTCCTGCACTGCCACAATGATGCCACCCGAAGGTTGCAGGAACAGCAACTCATATTCCGCCTGGGAACCCTGCAGCCATATGGTATCAATGTGGACTTCACCAGTTTCAAAATCTCCCCTTCCCCCACTGCATCCCTAAACCAGCCCAGTTCATCCCCTCCCCCCACTGCACCACACAACCAGCCCAGCTCTTCCCCCCCACCCACTGCATCCCAAAACCAGTCCAACCTGTCTCTGCCTCCCTAACCGGTTCTTCCTCTCACCCATCCCTTCCTCCCACCCCCAGCCGCACCCCCAGCTACCTACTAACCTCATCCCACCTCCTTGACCTGTCCGTCTTCCCTGGACTGACCTATCCCCTCCCTACCTCCCCACCTACACCCTCTCCACCTATCTTCTTTGCTCTCCATCTTCGGTCCGCCTCCCCCTCTCTCCCTATTTATTCCAGTTCCCTCCCCCCATCCCCCTCTCTGATGAAGGGTCTAGGCCCGAAACGTCAGCTTTTGTGCTCCTGAGATGCTGCTTGGCCTGCTGTGTTCATCCAGCCTCACATTTTATCATCTTGGCCTTGATTAGCTCTGGTTTCTAAGGTACAAGGCTATCTGGCAGTTGAGTTCGTTAGTATGTGAAGTTTTTCGCTTACTATCAGGATCTAGAATCATTTCCCAGATAGTTGGATGTCATTGTGGGAGAAGGAAACCAAAGGTTTATTCTGGATGAAAACATAAAATGTTGGGAACATATGAAGTGGATCGGCAGCATATGGAGTGGGGTGCAACATTAACCTTTCTGGTTTGTGACCATCTGGATTAATGAGCTAAGACGGACTGAGTAAAACTCACACTATCATGTGATTTGGTAGCACTTCAAACCTAAATCACAAACAGCTCCTTTTGTCACCATGTGATTGAAATTTCCTGTAATTATTTTCTGCATCTTGAGTTTTCAAAGCACTTGAAGATTCTCCACAGACCCTTGACTTAAATGTTGATTCAATAAGCATAGAAAAGCCAATTCCACATGTTCAGAAGTCACATGTTGACAGCTGGATACTATTGATGTACTGCTCTATTTGCAATATACCAGCTGGTATTCCTTCTTCTCCTTCATGCAGATGTTTGCGAACTTTACGAAAAATTCTGAGTAGAAGGATTGTAATTGATTACAGAAACACTGAGGCGGCTATTGGGATCAATGTAACTAAAGAGCAAATAGTATTTCAGGTACAGCCCATTACATTTCACAGGCAGAGTCTGGGTCTCTGACACTCCATTGTAGGTCCAGCCCAGCAAAACACATGGAGAGATTTGAACCATGGCGTTAAATTTCTTCTCCCATCACGCTGCCTTACTAATGGGACTATAAATGCTTTGGAATTGTTCAAGAGGAGCCTGCTTTTTACCCTCTGGTGTGCTAGAGGATAAGTGAAAGACAGTTGGAAAGGAAGGAGAGGAAAATGGAAAATCAACACAACACTTGGTCTGGAAAACTAAACAAAAATTGAAGATCAGCTGCACAGCAAATTAATTGAACTTGAAGCATAACATGGTTAAATGGGCAATAATGCAGGCCAAGGAGCTCTGTGAGTCAGCTCACTGGATCCTGATAGAGGTTAACAACCATCATGAAAGCTATTTCACTGCAACGGCAATATTTTTAATGGCAGCTTTTGAGTTTATAAAACCCTTGTGTCTAATTCTGTGAGCTGACTTATTGCGCCTTTACAGAATCAGAGTTACAGCATTTGATGGTGTCAAATAGCTTTAGCAGGTTTACAGCTAGACTGGATGATAATCAAGGGGAAAAGGAGAGAATTAATCCCCACTGTGATCTGTCTGTTGAAGGGATAAATGACCTCCATGCAATACAGACTAATAAAAACTCTTACGCGACAAATTAATGGGATGTTGACACAGTTCAGTAATGCCTTTACTGTGGCTTTACTGTGTGGGCAATCCACACAGCATCCCTACTAATCTCAAGCTGAGCCAATCTCTCATCCCCTCCATTACCGAGTCTGTTTGCCCCTTTTCCATAATATTGTGCAGGTCTGACACTCCCTCAACTTATCAGCAGCGTTACCACCAACCACAGCACACCCCCATTCCCGGACTTGACCATCCCTCAGACTCTGAACCTTGTAAAATTAAACTAATATAAAACTCTGCTGTCTACACCATCAATAGAATGTTGCAATGCCATGGGCTTGGGAGATTATGCCAAAGAAACAGGGTCCCCATACCTGCCATTAGCCATGTTGAGGAAAATGGAAGTAAGCTGCTCTCAGATTTGGAAAACAAGAAGCAAAAAAAAGTACTTGCAAAGTGTATCTCCTGTACAATGAGGTCTATATCACATTTCTCAGGGTGGACCCACCTCCAGGCCCTGGATCTTACAGTGGCATGACTAAGTTTTCCATTAAAATGCTGTCAAGTTGGTACATTCATTCTAGTTGTCACAATCATGTCTCTTCTCTCTCTTGACTCCTCATCTGCTTTCAAAGTCTGCATGCACCACTGCCCGTGTTACAAGGCCATTTTGTCAGTGCATTGTTAGCAAATCAGAACCATGCTGCCATACCACTCTAGCCGCGACACCAACAGCAGAGGTGGAGTGTACCTTTTCAAGGCCTGAAGAGGCTGTTCACTGCTGGAACAGTTTCTCTGTTTCAGCCACAATTCAGTGGAAAGTATTCCTGCCACTGAACCAAACGGCCATGGATCCATGTACTGGTCTAACTCTAATCCTAACCCAAGTCCCACCCTAACCCAAGTCCCACTCCAGACCCTGATTCTAACCCAAGTTCCAATTTAATCCTAACCCTCAATGTAACCCAAGGCCCACTCCAGACCCTGATTCTAACCCAAGTTCCAATTTAATCCTAGCCCTCACTGTAATTCAAGTCCCACTCTAACCCTAACCCTCACCCTAAGTCTCTCTCTGGGGCTTGAGCATGAACTCAAGGCTGACACTTGAGTGCAGCTCTGAGGTAGGTGCCATCCTTCAGATGAAATCTTGAAGGCACACCCCTGAACACTACGGGGAGTTTAGCACGGCCGATCCACCTAGCTTGCACATCTTAGGACTGTGGGAGGAAACCCACGCAGACACGGGGAGAATGTGCAAACTCCACACAGACAGTCACCTGAGGCTGGAATCGAACCCGGGTCCCTGGTGCTGTGAGGCTGCAGTGCTAACCACTGAGCCCCAATTCCTTGGGGCGGCACAGTGGCTCAGTGATTAGCACTGCAGCCTCACAGCACCAGGGACCCGGGTTCGATTCCAGCCTCAGGTGACTGTCTGTGTGGAGTTTGCACATTCTCCCCGTGTCTGCGTGGGTTTCCTCCAGGTGCTCCAGTTTCCTCTCACAGTCTAAAGATGTGCAGGCTAGGTGGATTGGCCATGGGAAATTGTCTGTAGTGTTCAGGGGTGTGTGGGTTATAGGGGGATGGGTCTGGGTGAGATGCTGCAAAGGGGGCGGTGTGGACTTGTTGGGCCAAAGGACCTGTTTCCACATTGTAGGGATTCTAATCTAAACTCAGGCTGCATTTGCTGTCTCAGATAGATACAGAAGATGGTTTAAAACAATATTTCCAAGAAATCATGTGAATTAAGCCAAGTCACAAATTTCCTGATGAGATAATTGCTCAAATGTTCACTACGTTTATTATCCAGAGAGGGACAGATGAGAAAGTCCAGTTTAAACAGAAAAGATCCATGCTAGCACCTTCCTTTTGGCAGCTATTAGAGCCAGAAAGAAGTCTTAAACTGTTTTAGCTGCCCAAATTGACAGGGCTGTTAAAATCCTCGGCTTATCTTAGAGATAAGTATGGAAAAAAAAACCCAAGAGGTAGCCCATGTATTTTGGGGAGTGATAGTGATAGAGAGAATTTGATCTGGTGTGAATGTGCAAAATGTCACTGAAAGGAAATACTTGCAACCTCATTAGTTGAATAAGAAGTTAAAAAAATGAAGACACAAGTGACACTGCATGGGTTTGAGTATCTGTGAAGGATGTTGCTGGGATAAAGGCTGAATCCTTTTGCTGTTTATGATAAGATATTGCCAAATTATCGCATATAAACAGCTTTCTTTTCATTTTGGTTGTGTGAATCTTTTTAGTTGCACGTACATTGGCAGCCTCTTGAGTATGTTCAGCAACTGATCACTATGGCAGCCAATTTGCAAAAATAAAACTTATCAAACCAAGTTTCAGTCTGGGATATGATTTGTCCATGATTAAAAGGGTAGATAAAGGTACCATACCCCTAATCTGTCATTAGAGACACAACCGGTGGTGGTTTAACCTGAGGGTCACCATAGGTGACAGGTGAGGTTGAGAAAGAGAGCCCTACATGTTAACTTCAACCAGTGAGGGAATGGGATCTATGCTGTTGGCCTCATTCAGCCTTGCAAACCAGCCATCCAGTCATCTGAGCTAACAACCATCAGGTAGGGCCGTAACAACTGTGACAATTGCTGTGAAATGTTCTGAGAGTGGGGAAGGCACTGTTTGAATGTAAGGTTTTTTTTCTGTTGGTTTTAATTTTCCCTTCCTTTGTATAGTAAATTCACCATTGATCCTTGTTACGAGCCTTGGACTGCATCGTTCCTCTTACTAGCTCAAACACCTGTGTTCCAACAACATCAAACAGCGACTTGATGCCTGGTGTTAGTAACAAAGTAAATGACAATTCCCTCCTGTGCCCCATCACACAGAGCTTTGGAACATTGCCTGCACATATTAATTTCAAAACTTGGTCAGAATTCCACCAGTTACTTGCTTGAAATTGCAGAGAAATCTGTAAGGAATAACAGACAGTACAAGGGGGACCAATTACAGCATCTGCCTGCAGCTAGAGTTTTGTACAGATCATTCAAATGTCTTCCCACCCATTCCCACTACCTCCTTGTTTGAATTTAATGCCCTTTTCTTGTCAACATAATTAAATTCTAAATAAACTTTACTTTGAGTGATCGGTTGGGAGTGAAAAGATGTTCCTGTAACATAAAAATGTTACATATTTTCCAGCTCCTGCATTGCAGTACAACTGACACACCAGCACCTGACGCAGGGGATCATTCTTTGTCGAGTGAACATGAATCGACCTGGGAAATACAGCAGTGTCACATCCTTGATCAAAGATTTACAACGGGAATTACTACATCAAAACAGGTAGAAAAATAGGCAGATAAGGTTTTACAAAGTATGGAATCGATTGGTGGGAATTGACAGAAACAATGCCTTCTTGCTCCTCCTCTGCCTCTGTCTAGAGTGTAAAAAGGAATTAATTTCCAACACCTCTCAGTTCCCAAGAATAGTCATACTGGACTCAAAATGTTAATTGTGTTTCTCTCACTCCTGAGATGCTGCCAGACCCGCTGAGTTTCTCCAACATATTCTGTGTTTGTGACAGAAGTAAATACCTGGTACCCTCCAGCATTGACGAGACACAGGAGAGTAACCCATAAAGATTTCCAAGACATGATTATCAAGAATGTTTCTTCCTCAGACAAGCCCACAAGTTGGTGAATGAGCTAGCCACAGACCTTTCACTTGGAAATCGTTGAGAACCATCTCAAAATTTTAGAGATGTGCAGCACAGAAATAGACCCTTTGGTCCAATTCATCCATGGCCACCAGATATCCTAAATTACTCTGATGAAGGGTCTAGGCCCGAAACATCAGCTTTTGTGCTCCTAAGATGCTGCTTGGCCTGCTGTGTTCATCCAGCTTCACACTTTGTTATCCTAAATTAATCTTATTTCATTTACCAGCATTTGGCCCATATTTCCCAAAAGCCTTCCTATTCATATACCTATCCAGATACCTTTTAAATGTTATACATACCTCCACCACTTCCTCAGGCAGCTCATTCCATACAGTCACCACCCTCTGTGTGAAAAAGTTGCCCCTTGGCATCCTTTTAAATCTTTCCACTCTCAACTTAAACCCATGCCCTCTAGGTTTGGACTTGCTCACCCTGGAGACAAGACATTGGCTATTCACCATATCCATGACCCTTCTGCTTTTATAAATCTCTATAAAGGTTAGGTTTCAGCCTCCAACGCTCCAGGGAAAATAGCTCCAGTCTATTCAGCCTCACCTTATAGCTCCAACCCTCCAAACCTGGAAATGTCCTTGTCAATCTTGTCTGAAACCTTTCGAGTTTCACAACATCCTTCCTTTAGCAGGGAGAACAGAACTGCACGCAGTATTCCAAAAGCAACCTACCCAATGCCCTGTACAGCTGCAACATGACCTCCCAACTCCTATACTCAAAGCACTGACCAATCAAGGCAAACATACCAAACACATTCTTCATTGTCCTGTCTACCTGTGACTCCACTTTTAAGGAACTATGAACGTGCACTCCAAGCTTTCTTTGTTCAGCAACACTCCTGAGGACCTTATCATTAAGTACATAGGTCCTGCCCTGATTTGCCTTTCCAAAATGCAACACCTTACATTTATCTAAATTAAATAAATTATCTAAATTAGATAAACTTTCTAAATACTTAGAATGCTGCCTGGACTGGGGGGGGGGGCAGGTCTTATGAGGTAAGGTTGAAGGAGCTAGGTCTTTGTTCATTGGAGCAAAGGAGGATGAGAGGTGACTTGATAGAGGTGTACAAGATGATGAGAGGCATAGATGGAGTGGATAGTCAGAGACTTTTGCCCAGGTCAGAAATGACTATTACGAGGGAGCATAATTTTAAGGTGATTGGAGGAAGGTATGGGGAGATGTTAGAGACAGGTTCTTTACACAGAGAGTGGTGGGCATATGGAATGCACTGCTGACAGTGGGTGGTGGAGTCAGATACTTTAGACACTCTTAAGAAACTCTTGGATAGGCACATGGAGGATTGTAAAATGTAGTGTAGGCAGGGTAGATTGATCTTAGTAGGATAATAGGTCAGCAAAACATCTTGGTCTATACTGTGCTATGCTCTATGTTCTAAACTCCATCTACCACTCCTCAGCCCATTAGCCCATCTGATCAAGGTCCCATAGAACTCTGAGGCATCCTTCTTCACTGTCCATCACACACCAGTTTCTGTGTATTCTGAAAACTTACTAACCATACCTCCTATGTTCTCATCCAAATCATTTATGGAAATGACGAAACACAATGGACCCATCTGTAGATCATTTCCATTTAAAAGGTCTCATGATCAGGGCAGCTGTCTCATTGGTTCAAGCTATTTTCACCAGAACTAACCCAGAGAAATATTGGTGACTTACGATATTGGAAATAGCTATTACCATGATGGAGCATTCTCACTGGAGGTCACAGTTTTGGGATGAAGGGTAGAAGGTTTGAAACAGAGATGAGGAACCATGACTTCTTTCAAGGAATCATACAGTACAGAAGAGGCTTATGGCACATTGAGTCTGCATCGATAACACTATAAATCTATACAGCTCCCACTTTTCGCATTTGGTCTTGAAAGTTGTTGCATTGTGCTCATCCAAGTACTTTTTGAAGGATGTGAGATTTCCTGCCTCCACTCCCCTCCCAGGCAGTGTATTAAAGACCCCCATCACCCTCTGGGTGAAAACAGTTTCCTCAAAACCCCTCCAAACATTGTGGTTTTCACATTACAGGGGTGTGAACCTGTGAAATTCACTACCCCAGAGTGTGGCAGATGCTGGGACATTGAATACATTTAAGGAGGAGACAGACAGATTTTTTAATCAATAATGGGTTGCAGGCTTATGGAGAGGAGGCAGAAAGTGGAGTTGAGGTCAGCCATGATGGTATTAAATGGTGGAATACTCTCAAGGGGATGAATGGCCTACTCCTGCTCCTAGTTCTTAATATCTTACATTGTTAGTTCAAATATGACATTGAAGCCCCTATTTTATTCAGAGTTGACACTAAATCACCTTTGGAGACAGACAATGGCTGACAATTTAGCTCAAGGACAGTAAAGTTTAACTCACCCACAATTTACTCAAAGGAAAATTAGAATGAAATTTTGAAAGATTTAGCTCATTTGCTTCAGAATGAGATTTATATGCAATTCTGGTGGAAACCATAAAATCATGAATTATTTTTCACTCACAGTACTTCAAATGCTGGAAATCTGGAACAAACAGAGGGAATGTTGAAGAAGCTCAACAGCTCTGGCAGTGTCTGTGGAGAGAGAAACAAAGTGAAAATTTTGAGTGCGATATGACTCTTCCTCAGAGCCCTTCTTCTTCAGAATCAGTGTTGACAGAGGCTTGCTGACAACCATGAAAAGCTTCCTGGCTTTGTGACTACACTAAACGGGGCAGCAAGACTGAAGTGACATGAGCCTGGTCGCTCTGGCTGAGGAGACAAAGCACAAGCAGCCAAGACCCTGTAAGGCAGGGATGCTGTGGGCATCGGGGTCGGCTCAGAGTGAGTGAGGGGCTCTGACAGTGAGTGAAGGGCCCGGAAATACAGCCTGGTGCAGACTCTGAGCACACAGTGTCCTTGCTGCAGCGTTACAATGAGAGCCACCAAGGTGACCCAAGGGGCAGCATTGAAGGGCAGAGTGGCCTGGAATTGGATCAGAGATGGACCATGAAGGTTCACAGAGGCTGGCATATGTTGGATGCCAATGTCCATGGATATTGGGTGGCATGGCTGATACCCATGGAATGTGCTCTGAGATATTGGTGCCTGGTTTCCCACATGGAGATTCCTTTGGACCAAGCACTGACCAGCATTCGCTAGGTGCTTGTTCTGCTTTCCATGTTGAGATTTCTTGACTTCAAGTATCTTCAGTGCATTTGGTTAGGCAGGTAGCTAAATATTAATGGGTGAATTAAGCTGTTGATCAGGTATTTAACAAACACTAATCCCCCTAAATTAGCAACTCACCTCTGACTAGCAAGCCTCATGCCTTGCTGGCTCAGGAAGAGTGTAAAATGTAGAGTGAGATGCTCGTGACATCGAGGTGGAGCTTGTCAGAATTAAACACCTGATTCTGTCCCAAATCTCACCATCATCCAGACACCTACAGAATTCCACTTAGTCCGTGGGCTCAAATATACCCTAAAAAATCCCACAGATGTTCATGTTGAAGATAAAGAACTTTTCTAGTAGCTTCTACCCAGATGCGTTGTGTCCAATTTCTACTTCCCAGTTTATGTTCCCAAAGGAACGATATGTGACTTCTTACAGGATGATGATATGAGAGTCATATGATTATAAGTAGTGAGAAGTGGAAGGGAGCTCTGATCAAATCTATAAATGTATTGATTAAGGTGAAAGAGTTCTTGCAGAAATCTTCCAGCAGCATTACCTTTGGAGACCATAGAGCATTAGACCCAAACACACAAGTAAACTGCAGAAATCTGTAAAATGCTCCTCTGTCATTGTTGGAACTTTAGCTGGTACTCTCAAGACTGATATGAATGGGGTTTTTTTCCTTGGCTAACTGTTCCAAAGCATATGGGCTGCATGCGAATAAAGTCAAAGGATCAATCAGCCATTGAATGGTTGAACAGGGTGGAGGGGTTGAATAGCCTTCTGTTCCAATCAGGGTGTTCATTTACCAGCAGAGACCAGCTGAATGAATTGGTCTAGCTTCGTTGAAATGTGCAGCTAACCAGACAATTCAGCAGGTTCATCTTTGCCAATTGTGTTCTCATGTTTGTTGAGATACATAATGAGACAATTTCACCTCGTGATCAGGAGGACTGACTGAGCTCATCAACCAGCCAGTGGCTAGTCAGAGAGCAGCTGTTACTCATGCCAGCAACCTAAAGGAGGCTTCCCACTTTCTATCACTTTTTCAATGCTTGGTTCATTTTAATGTGCAAAAGCGCAAAAAGAAATGTCTTCCAAATTTCTGCTTAATGAAAGCACAGTCGAACTGGGAGGATAATAGACACTGACTTGACCGATGTTCCCTGGTCGTTTTAATGTTGGCTGGTAGCAATAATTTTTAATGTGCTTCATGAAGCTGCAATTAAAGGTTTCTTTTTAAGTAGCATTGAAAGAGTTACGGCATTCTCATTTTGAGAAAATAATTTGAGGCACATTAAATTTACAATGCTTGGCATGCTAAACAGATAGTGATGAATGTTCCATTCTGCTCATGTTCGTTCCACATCTGAGTTATCTATATTATTATGCTGATCACGCCTTCATCTGCAACATTACCAGCTCCACAGCTCTATCCTATACAGAGGGTTAGGGCCCCTTTTCCCCATATTATAGAATTTGTAACAGGAGGACATTTAGCCCATTATCCTGGTGCCTGCTACTTTTAAGAGCTGTCAAATTACCTCAGGTTCTGTACTCTTCCTGCAACATTTGATCTCCACCAAAGAACTACCTTTGTTTCTTTAATGGGTCAGATTTTCACTGCAGATGTGGATAACTTGAGTCGGGAAATTTAGAAACTCAATGTACCCCACTTTGCTTTAAAGGACCCATTTTCCAGTTATGGGATAGTGTCAGGCCTGTTGACCCTGGAAACAAGTTGTAGACATCCGCACGCTGAGGTGAGATGTTCAGAAAGCCACCATGGTTCTCTGGTACTTTTTCCCAGAACTGTTTGACTTTGGACAATTCACCACTCATAGCTGCTCACCTCACCTGTTCCAACCATGGCCATTTCTTGCTGACTTGCTCCCCCTGCAACCTTTAGGCTCCTTCATGTCCCCATTCCACCTCCATAACTGCTCACTCAGTGCCTCCTTGGAAAGATCTCAGGAGTCCATATAACACGCACTTGATAGCCAAATAAATATCCATTCATAAAACCCATTCAAAACTTATATGCTCCCTCAAATGGTTAGTTTTTTGAAATAAAAACAAACTTCTATTCAGACCCCAATGATAGTAATATCAATAATCTATAACCACTTTAAACTGCCAGCCAAGCATCAAATATTTAACCTTCTATCTCGATAATTATGGCCTTTGATACTCAGCCAAGAATTCATAATATCATTATACTAGTATGTTAACAAAGATGTGTAATATATTACATGAACAGATGGGTTTTTTTTCTGACCTACAGTATATGGTCTGTCAATCAGAGGAGCACAGTGATAATGTCACTATTCAGAACCCCACCACCCCCCACACCACAGTTCTGAGTGCATGGGTTCAATTCCTACCACGACATATGGTAACATCTCAATTCAATAAAAAAAGTGAATTAAAACTAGTCAAATGGTGACCATGTAACTACTGTCAATGATTGTTGTTAAAAATCTATCTAGTTCACTAATGTCCTTGATGGATGGAAATCTGTCATCCTTACCTGCTCTGCCCTATACTCGACTCGAGACCTACAGCAGTGTGGTTGACTCTTAACTACCCTCTGAGCCAATTGGGGTGGGGGCAATAAATGCTGCCCAGCCAGTGACATCCTGTGAATGAATCAAGAAGATATCAAGCAGTCTGGCAGAGAATTTTTTTCATATAAACTCTCACTGACTGCGTCGGCTTGTTTATTTCACATTTAGAGGGTGGAGAATTTAAACAAAGAAACTTCAAATTGTGGCTTTCTTTGTGCAATTCAAGGCCGTGATTGAGTACCAGACTGGTTAGTGATGCATTACTGCAGGTTACGGGTCTCAGAAGAGTCTGACTGGGACCTGATTTAAATCAGGGATCAGATGACCCTATGTCATTTAGGTTTCAAACTCTTCTGGCAAAAACTGGAACAGATGGAAATGGGGTCTAGACTTCTGTATCCAGATCCTGCAAGCTGTTTTTAAAAGATCACAGAGTTTTCCGAAATTCCAGCCCAGCCACTAATTAAATTTTCTGCAGCCCCTTTTGTTTAATGGAAAATTACTTGAGCTGAGCAGAGGAAATTCTGTTTGACAGTGAAATGCTTTGTGTAAGCACCCAAATTAGACCACAGAAGTCCAGGCTGCCCCTTCATTGTGAGTAAGGAAATGCTGAACCGTTGGATGTGCTGCTGTTTGGACAAGGTATTAAACTGAAGCACTGCCAGTTCTCCTGCGTTGGATGTGGAAGATTCAATGGCACTATTTCAAAGAAAAGTGAGCGACTTCTCCCAATGCCGCTGGTCAATTTTTATTTCTCGGTCAGAACATCAACAAAGCAGATGATGTTGCACTTCTGCACTGTAACCATTCTGTGATTCTTTGAAGAGGAACCTTAGTTTAATGGCTTGATATTTACAATGAGTCCTGATGACGTGACTGCTACTTTTTTCATAAACAAAGAAAGATTTACCAGTCAGAACAAAGTCATTTAGCTCCTTGGTGTATGCTTGGAGAAAAGATATTTTGTTGAAATTCCCTTTCTTATAATTAGAAAAGAAGAAACAGCTCGCAATTTTATTTTATTGATCATATTTTAGGATGTTCCATTTCCTTTCTGTCAATAAATTATTTTCTGAACTTGAATCTTGCAATAAGAGACATGTGATGCCAAAACTCTCCTTTTGCGCCTATCAGGACACATGAAAGATTGCTTAAAAAGTGGCAGTAGAACAATTTATATTGCAGGAGAAGAAGTTGCTGATTGATAGGCCAGTAGATTTTGATTGGCTGAGAAGAAAATAACGGGGAACTGCAAGGTCCCCAGTAATTTACATTGTATTTTACTGACTTTTGTGATATTGGAGAAAGAGCCATCAACATACATAAAGAGGCCATTTCTTTAACACATTCAACAACAGCCTGTATTTATAGTGCGCTGTGTTAACCTCGTAAGACAGGGGTAGTGAGGTAGTCACTGAACACAAAGGAGGAAAAACAACATGTTGAGCTCCTATGAGACTTTTAATACCAGTCATTTCAGGACTGATTATTGATGGAAGGGGTGCAATGAATCCAGAGTCACCTCCATTCCTACATTTTTCTTCCATTCAACTCTTTTCTCAATCCCATCGGCTTTCATCCAATCACTGGAGCTGATTTTCCAACCTCATTACTCTCTGGAAGTCCCTTCCACTGGCCCACCCACCTTCTCCTCTTCTTGCTGCATCCTGTAATAAAAAAATTCTATTCAACGTCAATCTTGTCAAATCAACTTTTGGCTGCTTCATCTGAATCTCTTTCGGCACAGTTTAGAGACCTTTCCTGTTTCTATTTATCTTTTTCCCTTTAGACACTCTCTATTTTAACAGCGTTCTCGAAACACAGGATCCTACTGTTGAGTGACTGACCTCTAGTGATGAAGCAACGGGAGCAGAATGTTGGCCTGGTTCTCTAAGAATTAGTACTTTAAAGGATCTTATTAAAACCCCCATGCTACGTACAGGATACTAGAGGCACAAACTGCAGTGTATCTTTAGAAATACTGTATGTACTCATGTAGTTTTAAGTGACCTTGTTAGATTTATTGATTTTGCTGGTTTAAGCAGCTGCAGTGTTAGTAATCAGCAGACACAGATTTTAAATAATTGCCAAAAGGAAGAGAAGGAGATGGGATTTATTTTGCGTTTGAACTGCTATGGTCTGGAATGCATGAGCTGAAAGGGCAGCGAAAACAAATTTAATTATAAATTTCAAAAGAAAATTAGATAAATACGCGAAGGGCAAAAAAATGTTGCAGGGCATATTGGAGCAAGAGAGTGGAATTCATTGAGTAATGCTTTCAATAATCCATCACAGATGTGATGGGCGTTTGGTTTCTTTCTTTGCTTCATGAAGCTATTATTATACAATTAATTTATCAGATCAGCCATGCTCCTATTGAATGGTGGAGCAGGCTTGAGGGGCCGAATGGCCTATTCCTTTCCTTGTGTCTGGCAATTTTATAGCCTTATTACCCACAATTATTGTAAAAAAGTGAAAAAAAGAAAATAATTAAAGTAAAAAAGTCAGCAAAATTCTTTCAGTCATTTCAACAACTTCTGTGAACTTTATTTCAATGTTGTAAGTGTCTGGACATGCATCTGAAATGTACTACAGTTCAGAACATAGTGCAGTTTTTCAGTCAGGTGGTATATAGACCAAAGAGGGTGCAGGATGGCAAATGGTATCATGTTTTAAACAGAAACTCAGTCGTACACACCATGCATCTTAACGAAACAAGGGACTTGTTGCTGAAGCTTTTCATCTTGCCCTCATCGGGACAACTGCAAGAATGCCAAGTTTCAAAGCCCTATCTTTCCCTGCAGCTATAGGTAAAATATTGTGCGTGAATTAGAAAAGCAGCAGAGAATCTAGTGCCTTAATCAACATTTATCCGTCAACTAACATTATTAAAGTAGATTACTTGGCCACTATGTCATTACTGTCTGTGGGAATTTGCTGTGTGGAAACTGCACCCCACATTACAACAGTGACTACACTTCCAAAGTACTTCATTTCTTGTGAAGAGTTCTGGGACGTCCTGAGGATGTGAAAGGCAATATAGATATTCAAGTTCTTTGCAAAAATCAGGCAGCATGCCTTTTATTCAAAACACTTTTGCAATAATCTGCTTGGGACGTTTGATGGGCACTTGCTAAAATGGGAGAGTTGGAAGAGGGAACTGGAGAAAGAAAGAACTTGCCATTAGGAAGCTTCTCTTACAATTAATGTCTCAACCAATAGGCATCACCTCTGAGAGTGGGCTCTGAATGATTAATCCAGATTGTGTGCTCAACACTGGAATGAGGAATGAGCTCATCTTTTCTCAGACTCAGGGCAGAATATTTCCTCCAAAACAGTGTTGGGGAAGGTGGTAGGAGAGGAAAATAAGGGGGAATTTGGATACTAGGGAGATCTTCCTTGCCTTACTGGTGCCACAGGAAGGCAGTTTCTGTGCAGGGGGGAAGTTTTTCCATTCTCACCCCTCAGTGAGACCTTCAATGACCGCTTAAGAGTCTCATGAATCCGCAGTTGTGATTGATAGTTCATGGTGGGCGAGAGCACTGGTCACTTCTTCCACTGCCTGCCTGCTGGGTTGGAGAGGTTGGGGAGCTCTATTTGCCTCACCCTGAGGATGGTCAGGGCAGAGATGAGGGAGGGCACTGAAAGCCACCCCTCTTCCCTTGCTCCCAACCCCACTGACCCATCTCTCCACCCCCAACATGTTTCAACTCCACAATTGCACATTCACCTGAAAATAAGAGCAGTTATAGGCCATTCAGCTCATTGAACCTACTCTACTCTTCAAATACGATGGTTGGTGCTCATCCAACATAAGCCCTGTTCCCACTTTCTCACCTTATCCTCTATGACCCCTTTAGCCTTAAGAAGTATATCTAGCTTCTACTTGAAAACATTCAATATTTTGGCTTCAACCACTTTCTGTGGCAGAGAATTCCACGGGATCCCCACTCTCTGGGTGAACAAAAATTCTCTTCATCTCAGCTCTAAATGACCTAACCTCCTTCCTTAAACTGTCACGTCTAGCTCTGCACTTCCAGTCATTGGGAACATCCTTCCCGTCTTTTCCTCTCTAGCTTTGCATTTTAGAGGTTCCTATAAGATTCTCACCTTGCCTCTCAGCAGCAGTTAAAAGGTTAAATGTAATAATTTGTAACTGGACTCATTTGTTGTCAGAAGTTCTCTGTTTATGGAAAGACACTGTGTAATTGCACAGTGAGCAGCAGTGGGAATGCTGCTGTTGGAATGTTGTTCTTGGCTGGATTGCTGCTTTATAAATACTATTTCCTCCATGCTGCCTTAAGGAGAATCAGAGAATTGTGTTTGATACACCAGCAGCAGATTTTAACTCTCTCGCTGTAAGCTCCCAGAGTTTAAATTAAATTATCGATTCCAGCTCTCAACAATTTGCAAATATTAATTCAACTAGGGGGTTCTGACATCATCACAGATTGTGGCTGGGAACATCATGGTTTAATTTTGTTTGATTACATGCTGGTTAACATGTGGATATAAATTCCTCTGTGTGTAGTTTTATTGCAGTGATTAATCCATTTAAAACAAGTGTTGTTAGCCCATTGGGTAATTGCATGTGAACTGGTTAACCAGTGAATTGACAGTAGATGTGAGCCCCAGCTTGCAGAGAATGAATTATTGGTGTAGCTCATGCAAACCGTTTCACTTCATGTACTGGGACACATTTAATACGTAAGGGAGATGCAGGGCATTGCAGTCTGGGAGTTTGTATCAGAGACCACTGTCTACATGCCCCCATGGTGTTCTATCACTGAGAAAGATGTCACAGTATAGACTGATGTTTGTGCTTGCCAAACCTTCCCTTTGTAAGAAACTGAGATGAGGAGAAATATCTTCACCGAAAGTATGGTAAGCTTTTGGAACTCGCTGCCACAAAAGCAATTTAGGACAAAATGTTGTATGTTTTCATGGTGGAAGTTGAAACAGTTCTTACGGCTACAGGGATGAAAGGGTGTGGAGAGAAAGTGTAACAGGGGACTGAGTTGGACAATAACCACGATCATATTGAATGGCGGAGCAGACTTGAGGGGCTGAATAGCCTAACCCAGCTCCTATTGGCTAAGTTTCTCAGTTCTGAGTTTGGAGCTTGGATTCATAAAATGATTTGCAAGTATCTCAAATCCTCCTTTTTGAACACTTTTTAATTTATTTGGAACTGTTAGATGATTGTTCAACAAGTTGGATCATTCTGAATCTGCTGGATGACAGATTGAGAGGGTTTAACGGAAACTGACCTAACAGAGCACATTATCCACTCTTGGTTTGTGGGCATCCTGGGCAAAGCTGGTATTTAGTGTCTGTTCTTCATAGCTCTGCAGAAGGTGGTGGTGAGCTGCCTTCTTGTACCATTTCAGACCTTGGGGTGTAGGCGTAAGAGTGGGATTCCAGGATTTTGACCTAGATACTGAGGGAACAGTGAAATCCAGATGCTGTGTAATTTATTCATGACAAGGCATGGAGAACTCAACAATCAACTGAGCCAGTGAGCTTCATTGTGCTAACCCACTGCCAGTCTACAGTCAGCACCAACTCATTTCTAAATCTTGTTATGAGATGTTCATCTAATGCTTTTAAGAACATTTCTCTGCTTATATTTACTGAGCTAACATCACCAGGAGACAATTAGTGTGCATGATATAATGGTTGTAATTGCTTAAAATTGTAATTCTTAATGCGTATTCTCAGACAATTACATTTCAACGAAATTCAAATTGACATCAGAATGGTGTCATTACTGAATGACTGTAATAAGGATTATTGGAATTGTCCCTAGCAAACCCTCACTTCACTCTGAAGAAAGACATTTTGCATGGGGTGTCAGACATTTGGTGCAGATATTATGTAGTTGACTTTCAAGGTTCCAACATTACGTTTTTGTGAATGAGTTACAATCTCTGCCTGAGACACTGGATGATCACCTCAACTTTCATGTTTTCTTTTCTGTTGGAGGCCCAATGACCGTACAGCCTCTCCATGATTCAGTTGAGTTCCGTTTTATATGTCTGTTAACATCCCCACTCTGCCCCAGTAGACGAAGGCTTTGAAAATTCAAATCTCTGTTGATCTACAGTTTCCTCATGTTAGAGTGACTGTGATCTGGACAGCTCCTCCATCCTGGAGCTTCTTTCCCCTCCTATTGTCCATGAGATCCCATACTTTTCTCTTAAATTTCCCCTTTCACTGTAATCATTCGGTTAGTGACTCAGTCAAATGAGCCACATCCTCAGGTCTGTGTAGCCCGCTTTCCCAGGACTCCATGGATTGACCTGGTAAGTCCCCTGTGCATTAAAGCCAAAACTCCCGGGATTGACTGTGGCCCACCACTCAGACTGACTCGGCAGGGCAGCCCCAATTAATCACAGTCTAGGACCTGGACTGATCTCTCCACCACATCCTGAATGACCTCGCTGTAATCCCAGGGCTGATTGAACCTGTCCTGCAGGCCTGGCCATAGCCCAATTCCCAGTCTACACAGACACAGATCCCCAGATTTTGGTTGGATCAGCCCCGTAACTGACCATGGGTAGTCCTCTGGACTGGAACTGGATGTCCCCTTTTTCTGAGTGCAGTCGTACACCTGAGTGACCATAGACCCTGCTAATGAGTTTCACACATGGCAATTTACATGAAACATGTGCGGCGTGTTTGCTGCTGATGCACGACGTAGGCATGATGTTGATATAGCATGATATCATATGACATGTCTACCCCTTTGAATCACTCCCCACCATCACACGCTGCCTGTCTCTCCCTCTGTCAAAAAAACCATGAGATAGGCAGCTTCCAAGTGAGCGTAACGTGAGTCAATGCTAAAAAAAAGGCAAGTTAAAAGCCATAAGATACATCCCATGTATGTGTCCCTGCATGCAAAAAAGCCTGGTAGGTGCACATGTCCTAAGTTCCTAAAGTAAAGTGTTATCCGGTTGAAGTGATGTGAGAGTTAGTCCAAGAATAGTGTGAGGATGTGATGAGTCTGGTGGATGAAAGGTTGAGGAAGCTGGTATCTGTGGAGCATGTAGGGACAGAGTGCCACATACACAGTTGGGATGATATCTGGTACAAGCAGTCGGTGAGCTGCTGCGGCCCGATAACCAGTCCCACTTCCATCTTGTCAATTTGCAGCATCCAGTTTCTCAGGAGAGAAGAGAATGGAAAGCAACAGAGAAATAAGGCAAATTGGTCCAATAATAAGATGCAAATGCATTGAAATAAAATGATCATCACTCAGTAGTGCGATTCTGAAGTCATGACTTAATGTTTAAAGGGAAAGTTGTAAAACATTTCCTAGACATCAAGTTTCTGATTTCTTTTCAGTCCTGTTGTAATTTCCCAACTCTCTTGCCCATTGGCTGTGCCGCAGTAGGGAAGGGAACTGTTCCACTCAGTCTTACTGTAATGTGATATCACCGTGGAAACACTTTTCACTGCACTATATCATCATCCTGTTGTATAGCCACTGCCCCCTTCCCTCTATCTTAAAGCTGGACCAAGCCCCAGGGTTCACCCATTTGTATTGGTGTTACCCTAATTAACCCTGTTCCCAAGTCTGCTCTTCCGAATTACAGACCTCCCCTTTCTTCACATCTCATCAGAGCCCATTGATTGCATCCTTGCTGTCTGCTCTGCGCCAGCAGTCTGGTTATGATCTGGAAGGTGTTTCAGAAATTTAACAACAGTATCCACACTGCATGCCTAGTGCAAGTACTGAGGGAGTGCTGCTCGGTCAAACATATTGTCTTTCACATCAGTCGTTAAACCAAGCCTCCAGCTGCCCTCTTGGGTGGGTGTAAAAGATTCCATTGCAGTATTTTGAAAAAGATCAGGGCTGCTGTTCTTGGTGACTCAACCAATATTGATCCTGTCAGCTCATGTTGCTGAAACACATTGTTCATTATCACATAGCTCTTATTGGGAGTTTGCTGTGTGCAAATCGGCTGCTATATTTCTGATGTTATAACAGAGACTACCCATCAGAAATTGACTGTAAACCACTTAGACGCGAGCTGAGGTTTTCAAAGATGCAACAGTATTGCAAGTTCTTTCTTACATTCCTTCAAACCCGTCTTATTGAGGAAACCACATGTTAACATTGTGGAGTTCAAGAGCTCTCTATGACATGGCTAACAATCTCAGTGTCAAAACTTGCTGCCAGATTCTATTCTTCTTCTATAGAGTCTCAACAAATATTGAACTCTTTTGTACTGTGCCTAATGAATGAGGAGCACAGAATTATAGATTAATATAATACTGGAGATGATTTTTCCCATTGTACCAGCTCTTTGAATGGTCTAATCATTTCATCCCAATCCACTTGCCTTCCCCAAAAGCCTTACACATGTCTCCTACTCAAGTGTTTCTCCAATTCCCTTTGAAATTTCTGACTGAATCTGCTTCCATGCAACACTTTTCAGATTATAACAACTCATTAAGTAAAACTATTTCTCCTCATCTTCACAGCAAATGCTTTGAAAATGATAAAGACCCTTTAGTTAAGAGTTTTTCCCAATGGATTTTAGATTAATACAACGTTAAGGCAGGATAAGTACTGGTATGAGAAATGTCTGAAGCCTGAGCAGCAATCTGAAATTCTACTTTGAATTCCAGCCCCAGCAGACCATTTTTACCCTTTTATTGGACTCAAATTTAAAATAAGTCCTTATGTTACAGAATGGTTCTATTTAATGCCAGGACAAATAAACAAATTCTCATGGTCCTGCCAAAAAACTTGCAGTCGTTAGCCTACATGACCGAATGTCACAATTCATTATTAACAAATTTAAGGATGAAAGTCATTTTGTGTTACTGAGGAACTGAGACTTGGAAAAGACACTTGGCTCGTGAACACAGGATCTCCGATTGAAAACTGGCAATAATTCAGTGCATTCTCCCTCACTAATAAGAGACAGTCTAGGACATACTTGGGCAACAGCAATCAGCATGATTCAGGGATCTGAATTCCCAAATGGTTTGTAGCACCTCCAGGGCTGGAAAATTCCACATTTTGTCTGCCAGGAGATTAGTTACTTTTCCAATGTTTTGTGGCTGAAAAATTAAAGAACTTGCCAACTTGTGGATAGTGTTAGTGGGAGACCATTTGTGCCAACATTTTCTGAACAGAATTCAAGCTGGGATTGAAGCTGGGAGGCCTCTCACATTGAGATTTCAGAGTCTTGGCTGAATTATTCGAGGCTGTCTGTTAACTGGATTATGAGTATTAGCCAGTACCTTCAGGAGAGGGGGAATGACACTTAGACAATATTCCCTTGTACAAGATGGGAAATGGCTGCAATGCTTGGATATTCCAATGATATGACCTTGGGGCATGGGGCCATCGTTCTTAAATCGCACGTAACATTCAGTTATTCTGTGTTTGTTGATGTGCGTCTGCTTATTATTGATGCTCACTGCACTTGATGGATTAAACCTGGTCTCAGGGAGTAACCAACAATCTATAAAAAAAGAGCTCAGAACCAGAGCTGAAGCATGGAGCAGATATTCTAAAGCGGATAAACCCCACTGCATGCAAACACGTGTCATAGCTGCATAGATCTAAGATAAATAAAATAATATCATAATGCATGTAAGGAATTAATAAGGTGTTGCATAATTGACATAGAGATGAGGACAAATTACTTCTCTTAGAAAATTGTGACCATGTGGAATTCTTTACTGCAGAGTGCTGTCGAGACTATATATTCAAGGCTGAGGCAGATAGATTTTCAATCAGTGAAGGAATCAAAGGTAATGGGGAGAAGGGAGGAAAGTGGGATGTGGGTTATCAGTTTTAATGGCAGAGCAGACTTAATGGGCTGAATGGCCTACTTGTGCTCCTATGCCTCATGGGAAACAAATTAAGTTATTTTAATTGTATGCATTTGATAGGCTGTGAAATTAAAACACAAACTCTGATCTTCAGTGATCTTGGCTAATTGTCTTTTGATGTAACTTCCCAGGGAGTTTCAAACATATCTGATTTGTGGAAACCACATCATTTTAGTAAATGCATTGTGTATTTTTATTTCAAAAACAGAGAGAAGGCTGGAGAAACTCAGCACGTCTGGCAGCATCTTCAGAGAGAGACAAACAGAAATAACATTGAGTCCATTAAGACTGTTTTTCAGAAATGGAACATTTTTTTTCTCCAATCACTCTGTTGGTGGCTTTGTTCTGGAATTTTCAGTTTATAAAATCCTGGATTAGATTGAATTCTCTTAGATCGGAAACTTGCAGTTGATGTTCAAAATTGACAGATGGAGATTTGCTTTTGAAGTTTGGGCTGGAGATAAGTGGGTTAAAGTCCGAAGAGAAGTTGCTGAGACTAATCTTAAACCACTTTTAACACAATCGGCTCAAACACATCTTTGGGGCAGTTGGACTTGAACGTCAGACTCTTGGTACAGCGGTTGGGACATTAGCACTGCACCACAAGAGGCTGCCATGATTGGGTGAGCATTGACGATGAATGGGTAGGGGGGAGGAGATGACTGAGATGATTAAAGTATTTCACAGATAGGTAAAGAAAAACTGCTTCATTTAGAGGAATTCAGAACATGATAATAGATTCTTAAATCTAGGGAAAGGCCATTCAGAGGTGATGTCAGGAACGACTGTATCACACAATGGGGATTGGAATTGTGGGACTCATTCTCTCAAAAACTTGGTGAGACTGTGAAGGTCATTAAAAATCTAAAACTGAGAGTGACAGATTCTTGGCAAAAAAAACAAAAAATTGTAGATACTTAGAAATCAAAAACCCAAAACAAATTGCTGGGAAAATGCAGCAGGTCTGGCAGCATCACAAACAGATTTAACTTTTTAGGCCCAGTGACCATAGAACCAGAAGTAGGGGCTGAATGGCCTGTGCTTGCCCCTATGTGTTTGCAATTGGGCCCTGGGGCAGAGTGCAACATTCTATCCAATCATCAGAAAGGCTGCTTCGAAATGCTTTTGATCCCAATCATCAGCCTGTTCCTGCAGTTCTAGGATCTAAGTGAATTCCTTCGCTGCTTCATTTCTTTCACACGTTCCACCAAAGAAACACAAGTCAACTTCATCAGAGAGCAAAGCCCCATCCAACTGAGCACCTTCAGGTTGAATTATTCTATAAGGCCATCAGCAACTGAAAGGTTCCCTGGCATCTTGAGCTAGGCCCTGCTCATCAGGAAATAAGAAGCCTGTTTCCTATGGTGCAGTGATAGTGCCCACAGCTCTAGATGAGAAGCCAGAGCTCAAGTCCCACCTACTCTTGAGGAATAATACCCCTGAACAAAGATAGTAGGAACTGCAGATGCTGGAGTCAGAGATAACAAGGTGTAGAGCTGGATGAACACAGCAGGCCAAGCAGCATCAGAGGAGCAAGAAAGTTGACGTTTCGGGTCTGGACCTTTCTTCAGAAAATGAAGATGTCTGAACAGATTGGTTTGGAAAATATTTATAAAAGGACTGTACCACGGAGGAGCTTGGCAATTCTGCTTCGGGTTTTGTGATAGACTCCAAGGCTGTGAGAGAAGGATCAAGTTGAGCCTGAAGCCTCACAAGAGACCACTGTGTATCCCAGATATAACGTAACTAGTGATTTAATAACATGTACTAAACCTACTTATTGCTTTTTCAAAGTTGAGCATTGTTTGGACAGCCTTCAGCAGACAGTAATTTAGACAAAGATCCCAACAGGAAGAGTTGATGTCAGTGAATTGACCCAGTGAACCCAAAACATCACAATGGTGAGTGATGGTGACAAAAGTACAGCTGTATTTCTTCATCATTCTCTGCTTTATTTCAGGTCTCCAGCATCTGTGGGTTTTTGCTTTTATTTCATCCCACCCAATGGTTGTGAGCTGTATCTCAACGCGTCCCGCATTCGGAATAAGAGAGAGGGATAAGAGGAGTACAGTTACATTTATATGAACCTTGTGACACACTAAAACACTTTAACACCAATGAGGTAGTTTTGATGTGTACTTACTGCTGTAAAGTGGGAATTGCAAGAATCAACTTCCAGACAGTAAGCTCCCAGAAATAACAATGGTGTAATCTTTTCTTAGTGAAGTTGATTGAAGTCTGAATAATCTTTAAGACACTGGGAGAACTCCCCTTTTCTTCTTTAAAAGAGTTCCATGAGATCTTCTTTCCAGACACCACCTGTGATGGTGGATCATGCTGCATTTGACCAATGACAGCCTGGATTTTAAATCTCGACTGGGGAGAGCATAACTGGGACATTGGCCAGCTCTGCAAACCCAACTTGGGAGAAAGTGGTTCTGAAGCCTGGACTGTTGATTGGAGGTGGCCAGCTTCCCTGGGAGCTGCCCTGGCTGGCCCCTGCAATGCGAGCAGAAGCTGCGGGAATGAGGGTGAGCGTTGTAGAAGGACTGCTCAGCTGCATCAACACTTGTACGTTTAATGGAAAAGGATCAAAATGAAAGCAAACAACACCTCACTCAGCGGGAAAGCTAAAAACCAAAAGAACTGTGGATATTGGAAATCAAAAAAAAACTGAAATTGATGGAAAAGCTCAGCAGATCTGACTGCATCTGTGGAGAGAAATCAGAGTTAACATTTAGGGTCCAGTGACTATGCCTCACAATCCCCTCTGTTAGACTTCCTACGAACATTTCCATGGGCTATCTTATAACCCAGATGTCAAGCTATGCCCCTCTACCCATCCCAATATGATTGCTTAGACCTGTTATCCCACCCTCTACTTCCAATCCATTCCCATGACCTCTCATACCTTATTCTGACCCATGCTCCTCATTAATTCCCTTGGTCTCATTATAGCCCTGAGCCAACATAGTGAAAAATTATTCCAACAAATTCCCATTCATTCACTACACTCTGGCCATACCTACTTCAAGCCAACTTACTTAAAATGCTCAAAGGGCAGCCATCCAGATCCATACTGACATAAATTCAAGTTATGTCTCTCAACAGCAACATTCTAAAAAAACTCTGATTTTAAAAAAATCCAACACATTTAAATTTCTTTAACCATATATAGACCATGTGCAGACAGATGGGATTAATTTAAAATAGCATCATGGTGGGTCGAATGGCCTGTTCCTGTGCTGTACTGTTCTAGGATTCTTTGATTCCAATCTCTTTTGAAAATAAACATTTCCCTTAAACACTTTAATAAAAACAAGCACTTCTTTCAAGGACCACATAGAGCTGATAATCAAATTGTTCAATTAATAGGCACCCCAGTGTGATCACATTAGGTTCTCAAATCCATCATACAACACAAATTATTTAATGATGACCCTTAGGCTTATGTCAACAGAGTGAAATTGAAAACAAACTTTTTTTAAACTTAACATATTTAGAAAAATAAAGTTGAGCAGAGCTAAATATCTTGATAACTTTGGCAGTTACAATTAGTTTAAATGCATTTTAGAAACATGCCTATCTACTTTAATAATCCCAAAGGGCACCTGACTTCTAAATGTTACTTGAGATTCCCAAAGATGTCCTAGGACCATATCCAAAGGGGCACGCTCGTAATGCAAATAAATCTACAAGGTATAGGCCTATCTCCTATTGGGTCTAATCTGTACTTTTCAGGTTTCAGACACTTGCCTCACTAAAATCCTACATCCCAGAATCACAGAAGTGTTATGGCGCAGAAGGAGACCATTTGGTTCTTTGTTCCTGCATTGTCTCAATAAATGACATCATTTCTTGTGTCAACCTCCTACTTATTCCCTGAATGGCTCCAATGTGAGTGGAGACAGCTGCTGCCTTATAGTGGTCACTGCTTCTGGGTTCCAAGGATATGTAGTTTACAGCCCCTACCATTCCTCATCTCCATCCCATCCATGCAAAAATAGCAGGGGCTGGATTCCCTGGCATGGGTTTTCTTTTTATTCTTTCATGGGATGAGGGTGTCACTGGCCAGGCAGCATTTATTGCCTGCCTCTAATTACCCAGAGGGCAGTTAAGAGTCAACCACATTGCTGTAGGCCTGGAGTCACATATCGACCAGACCAGGTATGGATGGCAGTTTTCTTTATCTAAAAGACATTAATGAGACAGATGGGATTTTCCCAACAATTGTCAATGGATTCATGGTCAGTATTAGGCTCTAAATTCCAAATATTTATTAAATTCAAACTCTACTACCTGATGTGGTAGGATATGAGGCCAGGTCCCCAGAATATTACTTGCATTTCTGAATTAACAGTCCAGCAATAATACCACTGGGCCATTGCTTCCATGTATCCAATATCCAGGGTGACCAGATTCAAGCCTCTGTCTGAGACAAAGAGCCTTTCTGTCATTGTGGAGCATCACACCAGCATGACAAATAGTTCAGCATTCCATCAGTGCTACACTGGAAGTGTCAGTTTGGATGCACACTTTCATGCTTCTGCAGTGGAACTTCAATGTGTAACCTACAGAGTTAAACTCAAGTATTCAACCAACCGAACCACAGCTAATGCCTAATGTGCTACAGCAAGTGGGTTGCAGAGTCTAGCGTGACACAGTAATAATGTGTCAAACTCATATTTTGAAAAGGAATTGCACATAATAAGATAAATATTGTGGTAAGCGTCAATTTGAAGGAACGGCCACTCGTAATTAGAGGTGGTGAACACAGCCAATTCTACAAAAACTCTGATTCTATGCCCAGAAATTGCCCACATGATAAAAAAAATGCCATTTTATTTTAAACAATGTCATTAGTTTAGAAAAAATAAAGACACAATTGGTGTCGAAAGGCAACAGGAATCCAGCCTTGTGTGCAGTTGCAGTTAATTCAAATTGAAATCCTTTGCGCAGTATGTTTTTAAACAGTCACCTGGAAAGTTAAAAGACACACAGATTTAAAATCAAGGCTTTCCCTTCAATTTAACATTGAGTAACTGCATCAATTAAACAGGTAACTTTGCAGAAATTATATTGTAGTTCACTAATAATTGAGTAAAAGTTTTGCTGCTTTTCCCTGTTGGGTGGTGTTTACTTTCTCCGTGGTTCAGTTCAGTTCCTGATTAATGTGTTGGTAAAGATTTAGGTCTTTGATTTCACAGCCCAGCCTTGAAGCTTTGAATGTTTCTCAGTTTAGAAGCTGTTCCTTACTGTGCAACAAATTCCCTGATTGGGCTTCCCACTCCTCAAAGTGTAGAAAGCATACCTTTTGCTTTGCATGTTATTAGTTTTTTTGGAAAGAGCAATGAGCTGTCCCTTTTATTCCCATTATGAGGGGCATCACTGGCTCAGCCAGCATTTATTGCCCATCCCCAATTGCTCAGGGGGCAGTTCAGAGTCAACGACATTGCTGTGGGTCTGGAGTCTCATGTAGGCCAGACCAGGTAAGCACAGTTTTCTTTCTTAAAGGAAATTAGTGAACCAGATGCATTTTTCTGGTTATTAACGATTCATCAAATTGTTACTTGGCAGGATTCAGACCCAGGCCCCCTGGAGCCTTACCAGTGTCTCTGGATTAATAGTCTAGTAGCAGTACTTCTAGGCCATTCACCTTCCCTTCATTTGTGCACATCCAGGTACCTTCAAGTTAAGTTACAGCTTTCTGTTTTGACTACCCTTTCAGGCAGCCCCCACCACTCATTAGGTAAAAATACTTCCGTTCAATTCCCCTCTAATTATTCAATTTGTCACATTCAGTCTATGCCCCCAGTCACTGTGAGTGGAGGTAGATATGAGGGGGACGTCAGAGGTAGGTTCTTTACCCAGATTACCGGCAAGGGTAGTGGAGTCGGCCTCATTAGAGGCATTTAAGCAGCTATTAGAAAGGCATATGGATGATAGTATAAGGTAGGTGTGGAGCTTAGATAGATCTTAGGTTTAGGGTAAAAGTTCGCCATACTGTGCTGTACTGTTCTATGTTCTATGATCACTCACGTCTCTGTTATGGTAAGTAGACCATTCCCATCCACTGTATCCAGGCCCCTCACAATTCTGTACACCTCAAACAAAGGCCCCCTCAGCCTCCACTCTTTGAAGAAGGACAACACTGGGCTATCCAATTTTTCATTGGCTAAAAAAGCAGGTACAGTCTTCGCAATGTTATTGTAAATCGCCTCTGTCACCAGCTCCTGCACAATTACATCCTTGCCTTTGAGATGCCCAGAACTGCACGCCATTTTCAAACTAGGAAATCCCCAAGTTCCATATCTCATCAATCTCTGGGCAGAGGAGTTTCTTCAGAATTCCACCTTGAATGTGGGTTTTTTTTTAAGTTCATTCGCAGGACACAGATGTTCCAGGCTAGGCCAGCATTTTATCACCCCATCCTAATCACCCTGGAGATGTTGGTGTTGAGCTATCCTCTATAGAAGGCCCCTAAACCTTCAGTGTAAATGAAAAATCTTTTCTCATTAGTCAAGAATGGGGGATTTCAAGACTGGCACATTTTTAATGTGAGAGGAGAGAGGTTCAAAAAAGAAATAAGAGGCTAAATTTTTACACAGAAGGTGGTTCACTTGCGGAATGAACTTCCTGTGGAAGTGGTGGATGTGGTTACAGTTGCAATATTTAAAAGACATTTGGGTAAGTACATGAACAGGAAAAGTTTGGAGGGGTATGGGCTAGGAGTAGATTGGTGGGACTGATTTAGTTCTGGGTTTAGTTCAGCATGGACTGGTTAGACCAAAGGGTCTGTCCATGCTGGGTGAGTCTATAAATGCCTAAAATTATTGATCATAATCAGACTTATTCCTGCTTAGTTTTCTTGTTTAAAGAGCCACAATCCTGAATTTAAATTTTCCGGATGTTAAACAAGGAATCGATGCTGGAGCTGTTCCACACATTGTAATCCCAGGTACCTTTGGAGAGTCATACCACCTTAGTATGAATTAAACTTTTTCCTCAGGTCGAGTCCTCTCTGGCTGTTTCACACAGAATCACTTACCCCGTGGACATGAAAATATCTTTCACAGCTTTTGCACAAATATTTGTCTACCGAATATGGGGTAAGCCAATAGAATAGAAATGTTTTGATGTCTGAAACTGATTGTACATTGGCAGGGTCCATTTATAGTGCTTGATATATCAGTCTCAGTTTAGAGTCTGCGTAAACGGTTTCATTTCCAAGTGACTAGCTAGCAGTTGGCCTGCAATTTCAAAGCTGGACTTGCTGAAGTGTTTCAAATAGTTTTTTTTTGATAGTTTTACTTTAGCAGATTAGATCCAAGTTCAACTTTTGCAATAAAACTGAAAATAAAGGAACCAGACACTTTTTTTTATTTCCCATAGGTATAGCTTCATGTGATATTGGAATAAGCTATCAGACTATCAATTTAACACTGCTGTGCTTTACAATTAGGTGGCAAATTACCCTAGTTTTTTCTGCTTTTATTCCCTTTGTACCTGCTGTTTTCCATTCAGATTAATGGGGACATGACTGGACTGCCTTTTCCATATCATTTAATTCTGAATTACAAGGTAAGCCTGAGGTTCTATATTATTCTGCAGCACTTGAGAGCTTCTGCTTTCAAAACTCTGCTTCTATGTTTGTGAAGGTCAGAAGATGTTTCTTCATTCTCAGTCTGGCCCCTCAACACCCTGTCAAAGTATGTCTGCTTCCCTGGACCTTGCTCTGTTTCAGCAGGCAGGCAAGACATCTATTTGCCAGAAGCTCAAATGCTTTTCTTTATCTCCTCTGCTCCACAGATCATCCATCAGGCAGAATACATCCTGTAACACGCTGTGCTTCTGTTTAAGAGAATTGTCTTGCCCTTCTGGTACATCTGAGGCACTTGTGTCTAGTTCATTATGCTTGGTCAAGTGGAACTAGTTGGAAGGATCCAACAGTTGCTGTGTGACATTTCACTAGTTTAATTGAGTTTCATTGCTCTCTCAATGTTCTCACAATTTCACTCAGCATATTTTTTTAAACTCCATAAATTATGTACTGTTTTTGTGGTTGGAAGAGCAACCCTTTTAAATTTGACATTTCGAACATCTCTGCTGCCGTGAATGTTGTCTGTCTCTATCTGGTCAAAGATAGTGGGAAAACACTCACATCTATCAGGCACCCTCACATCTTCAGGATGTCCCTGAATAACATAACAGCTCACAAGTTTTTCTTAAAATGTAGTCAAGACGGCAGCCATTTTGTACACTTTAGTGTCCCACCAACAGGGCATGGGGAATGACTAGCTAATTTATTTTTAATGACATTCATTGAAGGATAATTGTTGGTCAGGATTCCAGTAGAGTTCTCTGCTTTTTCTCAAAGAGTACCATAGAATTTTTATATTTAGCCAAACCATTAACTTTCTCCATCCTCAGCCGCACAAGATATTAGATGCAGAGGTGAAAGTTCACCTCCAAAACATGCTTCATCCAAATTTGAAACAAAAGCAGAAATTGCTGGAGAAACTCAGCAGGTCTGACATAGTCTGCGGAGAGAAAGCGGAATGAATATCTTGAGTCCAGTCACACTTCTTCAAAATGATAGCAGCTGGTTAAAGCTGATGACGCAGGAGTGGGCTGGAAAGGAGTAAGCAGATAGCTGGGGATGGAGCCCAGAAAGAGAGAAAGACAGTTAGGCCATCAAAGGGACACTTGATGGGAAGCCAACTATCCACCACCTGCTTATTCCTCTGCCCCACCCAGTGATATCAGCATTTTGTTTATTCATTCATGGGATGTGGAGATCACTGGCCAGGCAGCATTTATTGCCCACCCTAATTGTCCAGAGGGCAGTTAAGAGTCAACCACATTGCTGTGGGTCTGGAGTCACATGGAAGACAGACCAGGATAGCAGTTTCTCTCCCTAAAGGGGCATTAGTGAACCAGGTGGGTTTTTCTGATAAATGAAATGGTTGCAGCTGATTGTTTGCTTGCCGAGCCAGTAGTTCTGGAGTGGTGTGTAGGTGTTTCGTTACCATTCTAGGCAACATCATCAATGCAACCTCTAATCGAAGCATTGGTGTTCTGCTTCTTTCTGGATTTATATGATCCTCCAGTGCGATGGTTTTGTCATTTTTGGGTTTTTTTAGCAGCAGTCTGCACATGGGGTTTATTTCTATGTGTTTGTTAACGGAGTCCCGTGTTGCGAACCAGGCCTCCAGAAATTTCCTTGCATGCTTGTTGTTCGCTTGTCACAGTATAGTCACTTCGTCCCAGTCAAACTGATGGCCCTCATTGTCTGTGTGTACTGAGACAAGTGAGTATTAATTGTGGAGAGATAGCAGAAACTGCAGATGCTGGATAATCTGAGATAACAAGGTGCAGAGCTGGATGAACACAGCAGGCCAAGCAGCATCAGAGGAGCAGGAAGGCTGACGTTTCGGGCCTAGACCCTTCTTCAGAAAAGTTGTATACTACATCAGAACCTCGCAGAGACTGTGAGAAACACTACATCGGACAAACAGAAAGGAAACTAACAGCAAGAGTACATGAACACCAACTGGCTACAAAAAGACACGACCAATAATCACTCACCTTAATCCACGTGGACAAGGAGAACCACGACTTTGACTGGGACAACACCAAGATCCTGGGACAGGCTAGGCAGAGACAAGCACAAGAATTCCTGGAAGCATGGCACTCCACGAAGCAGACTATTAATAAACACGTTGAACTCGACCCCGTATACATTCCACTACAGAGGAAACCCGGAAGTGAGGCAATCCATCGCAACGGACCCCAGAGTTTAAAAACCAGGCAGGAAAACACACCGATGCTTCATCAGAGGCTGCACTGAGGATGTCACCAAGCACTGTAACAAAACGTCTGCGGAACAACAAACCAGCTTGGCGAGCCAACCAGCCTCAACACCCACAACCCGAGCTACAGATTGACTCTAAAACCTTAGAAATTTCTGTTTTTGATTCAAATTTCTAGCATCTGTAGTTCTATGGTTTATGATCCATCCTGATTTGGTGTGTTTCTTCACCATCACGGGGCAGAACGTTCCCGGCTCCAGAACAACATTAGAAATGGTTGGAAATCTGGGATTACCAAGTGAGATGATCAGTGAGGCCCTTCTCAATGTCGAGCCCAGGAAGCCCCATTTTCCCGATAACTGTTGGACATGATGATGAGATTCCTGCTAGTAAGCAGTGAGAAGCCAACGAGCAGGGATTATTACTCATTATCACCCCTAATCTGACCTTATCAGTGTGCAGTCTCACACTTTATCGTCTGCTGGATGGATAACAGATGTTGAGAATTCCTGATCTGAAAGTCAGAGCAGTTTTCCTGCGTGACTCCAGCTCACTGCTTACGCCCCCAGACCCCCAGGTTAGACACTGGCATCAACATCTCAGGGCATGCTCTGTGAGCAGTGTATGCGTAAATCACACATCCTCAGACATTGGAATTGGGCATGTACCAGCTGCTCTACACCATCATGGCATGTCACTGATCTGTGTAATGCTGCATTTTGAAATGTCCTCACCCCTCTCATTGCATCACTGCTGCAAAAACACTCTGCACATTGTGTAGGGGGGTACTTAATGCTGGCCATGGGCAATGTTGACCATATCTTTGCAGGTTGAAGACAGACATCCCCATGAAGCACAATGCATCATGGATGATCTTAAAAGTGACAGTGCCACAGGACTTGAAATGTTAACTCTGTTTTTCCTTCAATAGGTGCTGACTTTCCCCAGCAATCTTGTTCGGGTGGATTTCCAGGAGTTTGACCCAGTGAAGGCACAGTGAAGAGATGGAAGAGGAACAGATGCACATCAAACCCTGGAGAAGATGCCAATCAGCCTCCACATGAGGAACTCGCAGCTGAAGTTTCTCTCTGGATGAGACACAGGAGAACCAGAGTCTATCACCCTCAGTGCCGTTCCCCTCCGGGTGAGTGAGGCACAGTGTTAGCATAGACTGAGATGTCCCGGGACACTGTCACTGAACTGGATCAACTTCTGGACCCTGAAGCAGTGGGTGGCCATCCCATCCCCGTGGTTGCCAAGGTGATAGTTGCATGAACTTTTACATGATTGGCTCCTTCCAGGGAATCTCTGGGGACATGTGTGGGATCTCTCAATCATCCACCCAAGTGTGCCTCAACGTGGTTCCTGATGCAGTTTGTGCCAGATCAGCTGGCCAACACATCTGGCATCCCCCAGCGACAATAAGCTATTGGCTATACACACGTTAATCCCAAAGGGTGATATAATAATGCAGTTGAGTTCATCAACAGAGTGAATTCCATTCCATCAATTTGCAAGTGAGTCATGATTATTGGTACCACATTCTAGAAACCGGCGCTAGATATCCTGCCAGCAATCTGATGTTTCTGCTGCGTTTCAAGGGCCTGATGCTTTCCATGTGCATTGCTGGAAGATGAGGGAAACCCTGTGTGATTATGGCTGATGACTCTGTTACGTGTAGGGCTAATAGAATTTTGTTATTTTCCCAACAATTTAGGAATTGATGGGAGAGCTAGCCAGGATCCAGCCCCAGTAAACAAAAATAGACTTATCCTGTCTAAAACAACTGGTTGTATGTGATTTGCTGACCCCAGAAATCAGAAGTCACATGACACCAGGTTATCGTCCAACAAGTATATTTGAAATCACAAGCTTTCAGAGGGCTCTTCCTTTGTCAGGTGAAGTTTCAAATAAACCTGTTGGACTATAACCTGGGATTGCCTGACCACTGACTTTGCCCACCCCCAGTCCGACACCGGCACCTCCACATCATCGACTCCAGGAATGGTGAGGGTAAGGACCTGCCACTGCCAGGCTATAGACTTTCCTACAGCAGCATCCACCCCCTTTCAGGAGAGGAACATTCCGCTCTCATCCTGCTCTGTCTTGACCCAGTCAAGTGGCCAGATCCTAACTGAAACAGCCAGCTAGTCACCTACTTCCATAGCACCTCTGCATCATCACGCAGTTCAAGAAAATGTCACCACCAACCTCTCCAGACCAATTAGGAATTGGTCAGAAACAAGAAGATGGCCAAATGACATCTCCTGAGAATGATTCAATGAAAAGGATAGATCGTTTCCTTCAGCCGTCTTGGATGAACTTTTTACTCACGTCATAATTTTTATTAGGATTTTGCTTTCGAGACCCCACCTATAAGTTTTACACCTGACAAAGGCGAGTGGGAAAGAGTATGGAGCAGTGGGAGTAGAGTGCGGATGAGCATGAGTGGAGTATGGGTGAGCGTGAGTGGAGTATGGAGGAGCGTGAGTGGAGTATGCAGGAGCGTGAGTGGAGTATGGAGGAGCGTGAGTGGAGTATGGAGGAGCGTGAGTGGAGTATGCAGGAGCGTGAGTGGAGTATGGAGGAGCGTGAGTGGAGTATGGAGGAGCGTGAGTGGAGTATGCAAGAGTGGGAGTAGAGTGGGGAGGAGCGTGAGTAGAGTATGGAGGAGCAGGACTGGAGTATGGAGGAGCGGGAGTGGAGTATGGAGGAGCGTGAGTGGAGTATGGAGGAGCGGGAGTGGAGTATGGAGGAGCGTGAGTGGAGTATGGAGGAGTGGGAGTGGAGTATGGAGCTTAGGAAGCCAGCTGAGTAAAGAGATAATTCTGAAAGAGTTAACAATGAAAGTGTCTTAGCTCCACCCATCCTGATGATGTAACACAGTCTTTGGGTGATGGTTGAGTTCTGCATGAGCTTTCTTAGGCAGCAGATGCCTTCTGTACAACTCCTGAGATTCCTTCATAATGGTGACTGATCAATATGTTGTTTGCACTTACTGCAAATGGAGTAATTAGCCATTTTGCTAAAACGAAGACGAGTTCCTTTTCTTAGGCTTGTACAGGCCCCACACCAGGATTGTTGGCAGTGAACAACCTAAAAATAAACTCTTATTCTGTGCCACGTCCTGGCAGAGGTGATATATATCACACGATGACAGTCGTGACAATCAGAGTAAACACCACAAAGCCTGATTTGTAAGTTTGGATAACAGAATGAGAGACCTCGGCCCATCATTATCCCTGGTCAGGGTCTTTGCTGCAGCAAGTTAAACTGATCCTGTCTCTCTGTCCCACCCTGTTCACCTCCTTCTCATCCTAAGGCTTATTGTTCCTCTGTAAGACTGTCCGCTCTCCCATCCCGATCAACACGAAATTCCAGGATGTGAAGAAGTTGCAAAACACAAGCTGTTCCATTTAACTGCCATTCCTATGTGGTTAAGTTTCCAGGTGGAGGATATTAGGCATGTTGCTTGTGTGCTTTATTGTAGCTTAGTGATACTCCCTTCTTGAATAAAAGCGGCAGCATTTGGCAAAGTGGATTTTCCACCTGGGACCTCTTTACTCAGACTCAAAAAGACAGCCGACAAGCACGAGAGCTTGTCTGGAACATTAACCAGTCCATTAGAGGAATCTTAACTACATCATAAAGTATCAGAGTAAAGACCTCAGAAAGAGTGGTTGAAACCTTTGTGAGAATTGGGAAATGGGCCAGTTGAGGAAAGGAGACTGACTGTTTTCCCATGATTGGGTTTTCCTGTTATAACCAGCAGCATTGTCGTCAGGCCTTGCTACTGCAATTGTCTATCTCTTTACCAGTGCTGTGAGTACCCATAAACCACACCTCGTGTGGTACACCAGGGTAGCTCACCAACCTAGTGAAGGAGGAAGAATAGTGCACTCAGACCCCCTTCCCATCTTAGAGCCAGACCAATCATTTAACTTTTCATTGAATTGAATGGTGTCTAGTGCAATACTTACATGCCATATGATGAGGCAAAGGTAATGATAAATATTAACATATCAATGTTATCTGCCTCAGCTCCTCCTTGCAGAGTAAGTTCCAGACATGAAAAACTCCCTGGATAAAATGTCAATTGTAGTTGAAGGCCAGTCTGATGGTTTTCCAATACAATGTCCTTGCTCTAACATAACCCAGTGTAAGGTAGCTGATAGATTTGGACTGTGCTAATTCCCTGAGCAATTAGAGTGTGTAGGATCAGGAATACACAAATAGCCTGCTCCTTTTTGATTGCTTTCAAGCTCAGGGGGAGGTGATGGCCTAATAGTGTTATTGCTGGACCTGTCTGTCTACAGACTCAGGAAACATGCTGGAGACCAAGGTTTCAATCCTGCCACATTAGATGGTGGAATTTAAATTCAATCAAAGCCTGTTACTAAGAGTCTGCTTATGACCACGAAATCATCACCAATTATCAGGGAAAACCTCTGGGCTTCACTAATGTCCTTTAGGGAAGGGAGCTCCCATCCTTACCTGGTCTAGACTACACGTGACTCCAGGCCCACAGCAATGTGGTTGACTCTTAACTGCCCTCTGGACAATTAGGAATGGACAATAAATGCTGCCTAGCCAGCAATGCCCTCATCCCATAAATGAATTAAAACAAAACCTTCTTGAGTTGCCTGTCAATTTTCTTCCCAAACCATTTTAATGTCTGTCCCCAGTCACTTCATTGACAAATAGTGTGGGCCATTCTCAACTTAAACAGCAGCAACCATGAGGAAAGTAAGACTTCAGTGAGAATGTCAAGTGTCATGAGGCTCTTGCACTACAGTGATAATGTCCCTACCTCTGAGCCGGGAGGCACAGGTTCAAGACCCACCTGCTCCAGAAGATGTGCCATAAGCTCTCTGAACAGATTGATATGGAGTTTCCTGCCATAGTGGGCCGTCGTTTGATGTTATCACCGCTGTAGCAGTTTGAGACAAACTTCCCGCTAACAGGGATAATCATTTTAAAGAGGAATCTGGTGGACACCTGTGCAGCAGCAAATATTCGACATGCGACTGAGACCAGCAAAGGTATAAAACCGCTTTGATTCTGTTGAGGCTACTACAGATTTAGGGAGGAGCTTCCTGTGGGAAGTTTACTCAGGCCTTCAATTAGGCTCTTGCTTGAAATAAAATGGAAAGTCCTGGAAATCCAGGATAGAATGTTGGATTAGATAAGGCATTGGATAAAGAGACTTAAGGAGTATTTACAAAGAGAGCAGTGGGGAGGGGGGAGAGCTGGTGGTTATAGGGTTTGACAGGGTAACATGGCAGAGGGAGAATTATTCACCTGGCTTTCCCGATCTTTATCACTTTGTATATGAAATTCTTGAGGAAGTGGCACAATTACAACATTTAAAAGACTTTTGGAACAGGACATGAATGGGAGCGCTTTAGAGGGAAATGGGCCAGGAGCAGGCAGGTGGGATTAGTTTAGTTTGGGATTATGTTTGGCATGAACTGGTTGGGCCGAAGGGTCTGTTTCCATGCTGTATGACCCTATGACTCCATGACTCTATGATGGAATAATTGCATTCTTGTAGCAGTGCTGTGGAGTCGTGTTCCCATTGTGTCTCCTGTACCATCAGAGTAAGGAAACTGGATAATGTTTACTCCAACGACCAATGATGGAGGGAAGCTGCTCGCTCACAATCAAATACTCGTGTCATGTTAAAATTGTGTCTTTTTGTTTTCATGCTTTTTAAGAAATTGTTCACTGAAATGAGAAACAACAGTCTCAAAACCAGGGATTTACAAAGATGGCTGCATGTTTTTACAGCAAACAATTTAATACCAACTGTGAACCTTGCTTGAGAAGTTGTAGGCTACAATGATGTGCAGACGAACTAGAGTTGAGAGGTTGACAAGTGAAGCTGATTGGCTTGTGAACAAGGGATCTGTTCCCAACAATAAAAGCTCTCTCCCTATCAGACACAAGACGATTGGTTCTCAGTGAGATGATCAGTTTGGGCTGTGAGCAAGACAGAGAGAAGCTAGTTCAAACCAGAAAAGAAACAGGCAGATCTGTCACAGCCAAAACTTCTCTCAGTTCTCTGCAGTAAGCTACTTTCAACCTGCAGAAAACCAGGCTCTCTCTTCTTCAGTAAATGCTGTAAGCTGTGATTTGGAGAAATCAGACCTTTCATTAGTGAAACCGGCATCTTGTACCTCTTGCAAGCCTGGGGAAACATTCAGAAAAAATAAAGGCAAGAAGGAACCTTTGGATCAGTAAGAACCAACCAAACAGATCCTTCTGAACAAAGACTACAGAACCGTTCTCCTTCTGTCTGTGGGGTTTTCCCCTCTTTATGTCTGTCTGTGTACCTGCGAGGGGGAGTTTATAAAGGAGTTTAGAGATTTACTTAGTAGTGTTTACTTAATTTAGGACCGATCCCTACCCCCTGTCCTTGCAGCTCCCTGACTGACCCTGCCATTCACTGACCATTGCTGCTGGCCCTGACCGGACTGACCACTGCCCACTCCCTGGGCTGTTAGCGAGCACATCCCCTGACCAACAGCAGCCCAAGTGGGCAAGTAACCATGTCAAGCTCTGGACTGTGTGCCAACTGTGCCCAGCCAAGTTGGGTTTGTATTGTTATTATTAATGACAATACAAAGGTGGGTTGAGTTGAGGACATTGGAGAGGGCTGTTCTAGGTATCAAAGGGACATTGATAGCATGCAGAGCTGGGCTGAGAAGTGGCAGATGGAGTTTAACCCTGATTCATTTTGGAAGGACAAACTTGAAAGCAGAATTCAGGGTTAAGGGAAAGATGCTTAGCAGTGTGGAGGAGCAGACGGATCTTGGGGTTCATGTCCACAGTTCCCTGAAAGCTGCCACCCAGGCGAATAGAGTTGTTAAGAAGGCATATGGTGTGTTAGTTTCATTAATAGAAGGATTGAGTTCAAGGATTGAGGAAAAGTTGAGAGAGCTAGGGCTTTTCCCTTTAGAATGATGAAGGATGAGAGGTAACTTGATAGAGGTGTACAAAATGATCAGAGGTATATATAAAGTGGACAGTCAGAGACTTTTTCCGAGGGTGGAAGAAACTATTACGAGGGGCATTAGTTTTAAAGTGAGTGGAGGTAGATATAGGGGAAACGTCAGATGTAGGTTCCTTACTTAGAGAGTGGTTGGGGCATGGAATGCATTTCCAGAAAGGGTAGTGGAGTTGACCTCTTTAGGGGCATTTGAGAGGCTATTAGACAGGTGTATGGATGATTGTATAAGGTAGTGGTGGAGGTTAGATAGACCTTAGGTTTAGGTTAAAAGTTTGACACAGCATCGTGGGCCGAAGGCCCTGTACTAAGCTGAATTGTTCTATGATCTATGTTCTAATGAGGCAGGATGTGCAGTTCACATGGAGCCTAATGAGCAATAATCCCCCTCAATGGGCGAGTTGCCACATCCCAGTGAAAATCTCACCTTGGAGATGGATAGGTCCATAAAAGACAGAGTGAGATGCTCCTGATGGAGAGAGAGAGAGAGACCTCAGTGGACTCCTCACTCAATTCTGGCACAAAACTCGCGGTAGCCCACCTTGCTCAGGCTCCAATCAGAGTCCGCCCTACATCTCTGTACTCCTGGCTTGATACCTCCATCTGGCACAGTCTCACAGTCCATTAGATGATAGCTGCTGCAAAGCGCCTCATGATGTTTTACAACGCCACTGGTGCTGTCAGAGAATGCAAGCTGTTGTTGCTGATGTAGTGGACAATGAATGTAAAATGCAGTCCAGACTAACTGAATTGACGAGGTTTAATTCTTCCCTTTGATGACAGATGGAACAGGACTCAGCTCAATCCAGACCTTCATGGGGCCAGACAGGAGATTCTTCCAACAAACTGATAACCAGGAAACTTGCAACCCCACTCATAAGAAGCCTTTGCAAGGCACCTGGTGACAAAGGGGAAATTACCACGGGTGGGGGATGGCAGTGAGAATGATATGTGTGGGGTGGGGTGGGCGGTTTGCTCTGGCACAATCTCGGGGTAGGGTACGGGGTAGTTTTCTCTATAACATCTGACCCTGACTTGCAAGTGCCTGATGCTGACACTGAACTATGAAAACAGGAATATGTCTTATTCACCTGAAATAATATCCCTCAGCACAGAAAGAGAGACAGCAATGATTGTAATATAAAAATTAAATGTACATTTATAATTTATGTTCATTAAATTTGTTAATTATCATAACATTATTGCTTTATTGAATAATGCATATTTTATGAGTCAGGATTTTGGGTGCAGCATGTAGAGAGAGGAATATATGAATAATTTGAGATAAAAAAGGAAAATTTTTGACATCTAAATGACCTTTTGCTTGCCCCCAGGAGAGAGTCACCACATCCCGTCTGGAGGGATCTGGGCCAAACACAGGCAGATGAGACTAGTTGAGTTTGAGAACATGGTCAGAATGGACCAGTTGGACAGTAGGGTCTGTTCCCAAGCTGTACGACTCCGTAACTCCCTACCTCCTGCCTCATTAGCTCACTAAACTAGGAAGATCAGTATCAAAGAAACAAGACAGAAACTCATTCACACCATGAGTTAGGGCCATCAGAAGAGAAGGAACCCATTCAGCCTCCTGTTGGAGGATCTATATCTTAACTCCATTGAACTGCCTTCCATCCATTAATTTAACAAAATTCTATCGATCTGAAGGGAGTCTCAGCTTCAAGGGGGTGAGGATTCCAGATTCCCATTAGCCTGTGAGCGAAGAACTGTTTCCTGACATCACCCCTGATTTTAAAGTAATGCCACCTTGTTCTGGGCTTGCACCACCCCACCCCCTCTCTGAGGAAACAACTTCTGTCTACCTCCCTTCTCAGTTCCACTGACAGTCTCGTGAAGGCATTGAGGGAGTGCAATCGAGGTTTACAAAAACAGTCCCTGGGATGAGCATTTTCAGTTATGATGATGGTTTGGAGAAATTGGGACTGTTTTCCTTTGAAAGGAGAAAGGTAAGAGGAGAACAAACACAGAGAGAGCCCTGGAGGAATTCAGCAGGTCTGCCAGCATCTGTGGAGCGGGAAACTTTAAATCATAGAAGCCTTACAGTGTGGAAGCAGGCCATTCGGCCCATCAAACCCACACCAACCCTCTGAAAAGCATCCTTCCCACACCCATACTCACACCCCTACCCTAACCCTGTAACCGTGCATTTCCCATGGCTCATCAACCCAGTTTGCATATTCCTGGCCACTAGGGGTAATTTAGCATGGTCAATCCACTCTAGTCTGCACATCTTTGGACTGTGGGAGGAAACTGGAGCACCTGAAAGAAATCCACAGACACGGGGAGAACGTGCAAACTCCATACAGACAGTCACCTAAGTCTGTAAGTGAAGCCAGGTCCCTAGAGCTGTGAGGCAGCAGTGCTAACCAAAGAGCTGAGTGCAAATAAGAAGGAGCGGCTTGTGTTTTTCATCTTCTTTATAACTTGATTCTGAAGGAGATTCACACTACAAACTCTGTTTCTCTCTCTGCAGATGCTGCCAGACCTTCTGAGATTCTCCAACACATTCTGTTTTTGTTTCAGATTTTCAAGACCTGCAATATTTTGCTTTCAATGAAATTCAGAGGAGATTTTACATAAGTTTAAAACATTACCTACACAGATCAGACATAGAGAAATTGTTCCTAATTGCTAAGTGATCAAGGACAAGAGGGCCCAGGTTTGAGATCATTGGCTCAGTTATCAAACGTGAGATAGAGTCATAGAGTCATACAGCATGGAAACAGACCCTTTGGTCCAGCCAGTCCACGCTGGTCATAATCCAAAACTAAACTCATCCCACCTGCTTTCTTCTGGCCCATATCCCTCCAAACATTTCCTATTCATGTACTTATCCAAATGTCTTATAAAATTGCAATTGTACCCACATCCACCACTTCCTCAGGAAGTTCAGTCTACACGCAAACCATTCTCTGTAAAAAATCTGCCCCTCATATCTTATTTAAATCTCTCTCCTCTCACCTTAAAAATGTGCCCCCTAGTCTTGAAATACCCCACCTTAGGAAAAAGACAAGTACTGTCAACTCTATCCATCCCTGTCATTAGTTTATAAACCTCTGGCAGGCCACCCCTCAATCTCCTAGGCTCTGGCGAAAAACATCCCAGTCAATTCAGCTTTTCCTCATAACTTGAACCTTCCATACCTGGCAACATGCTGCTAAATCTCTTCTGAACCCTTTCCAGCTTGATAATATCTTTCCTATAACTGGGCTACCAGAATTGGATGCAGTATTCCAGCAGATGCCTAACCAATGTCTTGTACAACATTAACATGACATCCCAACTCCTTTTCTCAAAGGACTGAGCAATGAAGGTAAGCAAGCCAAATGTTGTTTTAAACCATCCTGTCTATATACATTACAAAATTCTTTAAAATATGTACCTGCACCCCTAGATCCCTCTGTTCTACAATGCTATCCAAGGCCCTACCTTTAATTGTACAAGCCCTACCATAGTTTGTTGTTCCAAAATATAACATCTCACATTTATCCAGATTGATCTCCATCTGCCATTTTATAGCCCATTGACCCAATTGATCAAGATCCCTTTGTAATCTTAGAAAACCTTCTTCACTGTCTACTATGCCACAAACTTACTAAACATGCCTTGTATATTATCATCTGAGTAATTTATGTAAAGGATAGACAGAAAAAGACCTAGAATCAATGCCTCCAGTTAAAAAAGTGACCCTCCACTATTACTTTGTTTCCTGCTGTTAAACCAATTATGTATCCAATTGGTAACCTCACCCTGAATGTGACCTAACTTTACGAATTAGTCTACCATGTGGAACCTGGTCAAAGGCTTCACTAAAGCCCAAGTAAACATGTCTGCTGCTCTGTCATGATCAATCTTTTTGGTAACTTCCTCAAAAAACTCAACCAAGTTTGTGAGACATGAGCTTCCTTTAACAATACCATGCTGACTGTCTCTAGCCAATTTTTGTTTCTCTAAATGTCTATAAACCCTATCTTTTATAATCACCTCCAACAATTTATCCACAACTGAAGTCAGACTCACAGGTCTATAGATCCCCGATTGCTCCTTACAATCTTTCTTAAACATAGGTACAACATTAGCCACCCTACAGTCATCAGGAACCACACCTGCAGTTATAGATGAGGCAAATATTTCTGCAAAGGGTCTCATTATTTCCTCTGTTATTTCCAACAACATTCTGGGATACATTAGATCAGGTCCTGGAGATTTATCCACATTTATATTCTCTTAGACCTCTTGAACTTGCTTTTTCTGTAATGTGAACTTTTTTGAAACAGCAAAGAGATGAGGAGAAACTTTTTGTGCAGTGTATGGTTCGGGTGTAGAATGCTTTGCCTGACACTGTAGGGGAGGCAGCATCAGCTGAAGTGTTCCAAAAGGAAAATAGACAGTTATTTGAAGTGGGCCAGTGAATATGGATATGCAAGAAGATAGGAGAATGGCATCAAATGGCTTGTTTGTTTGACAAGTCAATGGGCTGAATGGCCTCCTTCTGCAATTCTGTGCCTCTGTGGTTCATGCTAAAATTCTCTGTTAGAGCACTCCTCTGTTTATTTATGCGTACCAAGGTCAGACTTCCCCAATCAAGTGCTCTCTGTAACTTCAACCTTCATGCTCCAGCACCCACAGAGCTCCCAGCTAGCCTTGTAGTGTCTCTACATTGATCTTTATTGATATTAATTTTGTTACACTTTGACCAGTCTGGATACCCTGAATCTTGTTTTTGGTGTTCAGCTGGAAAATCATTTTTTCCTTCTGTAAGAGATGGATACAAGTCAAGGTCAGGTCCTAGCTTCTAAAGTGCTTGTGCAGCGAATATACCCAACCTTCTAACGAGCAGCAAAGCACTGGTCCTGATGCTGTCAGATTTTGGGAGGTACGACTTGTACAAGCCTGCTCTGTGAAACCAATCCTTGCAATTTAACCCGTTGAGTCCAGATACTGTTCCAGCAAAGATTTCCAATTGTTTGAGCACAAGCATGCAATAAAAAGCACCCTGTGCATCTTTCATTGATTACTCATAAGTATATTAAAAATTGGAAAAAAGTATGTTTGAGTAGGTAGGGCGGTTGGAGACAGAAAGTCTTGTAATGCAAGTTACAAGATTACAGGGCTGGAAACCTTTAAGCACTTAAAAGGAATAGTGAATGGTTTCAATTTTTCTATCTCGTTCTCATTTCCAGAGTTTCATTTAAACATCATAACGCGATCATTGAATCTGGTGGTATTCACTGTGGATGGGATTAATGTTATTACACACAGCCCTAACCCTAAGGTGTTTTCTGATAAACTGTTTTCAACAAGAGATCCTTTTAAAACGAGAGAGAATTACTTCAATACAGTGCCTTCACAACCTTGAGATATTCCAAGGATCTTTGCTGGCAATGGAGTGCTTTTGAAGTGTAGTCACTGTTGTATGATGGAAAATCCTGCTGCAAACCCATGCACAGCAACATCCCACAAACTGCAAAGTAGTAAATGGCCAGATTTTCTACTTTAGAATGCTGATTGAGAGACAAATCCTGGTTGTTATGACTGAGAGGGGAGGAGTTCATGGTCACTCTGGTCCCATTCTCTATGGATTGCAATGTAGAGTAAAGTAGTTTTACACAAGTCCTGATCAGTCCAATTGTATAGTTTATCCAACAGAAGGCTTAGAACGAAGAGATCCATCAACCTGGGCTCCTTAATAAACACAAAATGATTTCTTTATTATAAAATAAACCCATTCAACAAAGATGGACAACGGGTTAACACACACACACACACACACACACACCATTTCAGGCAACAGGAAAAAGAATGGATTTCTCTCTCCAGAGAAACTCTTCAAAAGAAAAGTTTCTGGCAAATGGTAGTTATTCTTGAAGGCCAGAACAGGGTAGGGTACAAAGTGTGCTCCAGTCTATTGACCTGGATGAAACTCACTGATCAGACATGGTTTACTCTGGGATCTTGGCAGATGCAGCTTGCTCAGGAAATGCAATATTGACAAGATCTTTCACATCCTCTTCCAGAAGAATGACCAGGTTGCGTCCTGATCTCTTAGCAAAGGAGTTTCAGAAACACGAGGCATGAGGTAAGAAGTTTGCTCTGTAGTATGTTTTCCTAAACTGAAACTCAAAAACACAAACGCCAAACCTGCAAGAACTGTTCAAACAGAATGATCATAAATCATAAAGTACTTAGCGGTTGTGCCTGAAGTGAGTTCAAATGACCAAGCCCAGCAATTATTCTGTTTCAAAGAAATACCCTTTAAAGATAAAACTCTAATATGTCTTTTGTTGAACATAGAACAGTACAGCTCAGTACAGGCCCTTCGGCCCATGACGTTTTGCTGACCTATTATCCTACTAAGATCAATCTACCCTGCATACCCTACATTTTACTATCCTCCATGTGCCTATCAAGGAGTCATTTAAAAAGAAAATCCAGGCATCTCCACACTTCTTCAAGGACTACAACAATTATAAATAACCCATAGGAAAGGACACTAGTTTCATATGTCATACAAGAGATAACATTTCCTACGGTACAGCATTCCTTCAGCACTGGGAGAGACAGCATAGAACTTGTGCTAGAGTGAGACTGGAACATTTGACAAACTGACTAAAGGCAATCGACAATGTTCATCACTGAAAGGCTCTTTATCTGGTGGTCCAATAGTCTTTGAGAGTGTTGGCTTTTGTTGTTCCCCTTAAGTAACAAACTGCCACAGCTGGGGTGTTTTAATGGTCACTGCTCATTCTGAGGTCTTTTTATCAGGAATGCAGTCGGAATCGTGGTGATATCCTGTCGCTGTCTGTTGGGACTCCCATTTTGGGCTATTTCACTATGTTATAGGCGCCATATAAATCAAAGTTGTTGTGTTGGGACCATTTCCAGGTGTCATCCTGAGGCATCTGACAGCTGCATGGGTTGGAATTACAATAATTATTCCAGGACTTGATTGGCTAATAACCACTCCGTTACATTTCTTTTCCTCTCATATGGGATGTGGGCATTGTTACAAAGGCTGGCATGTGTTTCCTCTAAACAGAAGGCTCACCAAGCCATTTTGGAGTGAAGTTAAGAGTTGGCTGTGCAATGAGTTTGGAGTTAGGGCAGCAAATTTCCCTTTCCTAATTAGCGAACCAGAAGGCTGTTTTATCCCTACAGCAATCAGCAACACATACATGGTCACCAGCTTTTAGCTCCAGATTTTATTGCATTCATGTTTGATCATCTGCCAAGGTGGTGTTTGAACCTGTGTTCACAAAGAGTTAGCCTAGTGTTCTGGGTTAGTAATTCAGTGACATTACCACTAGACTGCCAGCTCTCCCTCAAGTGTAAGAGCTCCACTTGCTTATTGTTGCAAAGGGGCCCCTTGTGTATTCATCAGTTCACCTTGAATCAGGGTCAGTCCTTCAGATACCGTTAATTCTAATGGAGTAGGAAGCAATGCTGCTGCAGTAACTCATGATGCACCACTTATTCGTGATACCCCTGGGGAGAAATGCAGTAGCAAAGCTTAACTGTGGTGAGAAGGGCTGAATTTCCCGAATTTTCTCCTTTGCTTTGGAAATTTTGAAGGACATTTCCCCTAAAGTCTCACCAGGGTTCAAGGCCTACAATGAATCTGAAGCTTAGGGTATCATCCGTCAGATCATCAAGATGGAGATGGAATAGGGCACCTGAGCCAGGGCTCATCTACTCCAGCTGCTTTCTGTTCTTCACATTCCTTTCTTATTTCTCTCTTTTCTTGTTTTATTTTCTTCTCTTTTCCTTTACATACCTCTTGGAGGCATTGATGGTCACGAGGGATCCCAGGACACACTCATGTGAGCTCTCACTTACTTTTCCTGGGTGGGCACAGGGCCCGGCATTGGAACTGGTGGCTGCTGCAATGAGGGAGGCGATGTTGGCGCGACAAAGGCCCAGCAGCAAAATATGGTGCCTGAGGATTGTCAACTTGGTTGCTGCTTGGGTCTGACACTAGTGCAAAGCAGGTGGTGGGAGGTCATCGCAGTGACATTGACGAGGTGGGCCCCCAGTGGCTAGAGATGCAGTTCTAGTGTCAGTGGATCCCGTATACGTGGTGGTGAGGCGTTAGCAGCGGAGAATCAGCCCAGCCGCAAAAACTGGCATCTGAAGAGTGGCAGCTTCTGCATTGGTTGGGTCTGGTGTAAATGGCGGTGAGGTGGTGGACGAGGGATGAGCAGCGAAGGTGCCATTGATGATGAGCTGGCTCAGGCCTGATAGACTTTCTTTAAGCCACATCTTTCTATTTTTTCCCTTGTTCTTAAACTATTCAAAATGGCTTCAGATGGTGGCAATGGTGGGAAAGATTTTCACTGTATTTTGCTGTTTTTTTTCCTCAGTGTAAAACACACGTGACAATTAAAATAGACCATGAATTCATCATGATGCCTATTATTGATTGCTATTTGTGGGATTTTGCTGTGCAACAAGTGGCTGCTGCATTTCCTACAGTGAAGAACACTTCACTTGAGAGAAATCAAAAGGCAGTTACTGACAATCTGAGTTCCCGTGAGGCGCCATATTAATGCAAGTGTTTCTTTCCATCATTCAGACATTTTGATTCCCTCTTGCCCTGTGACCTTGTGGCCTGTGTGGGCGAGATTGTGAAATTAATGTCACTCGCAAGCCAATTTCGTCAGGTCCCCACCAGACACTGGGTTCAGACTCTCTTGAACACAATCACTTAGGATCTTTAATAACAACCTGATAACTGATACCTCCATCTCAGCTTCTTGGCCTGGTTTCAAGGCTGGGCCCTGGGGGAGGTGGTGATGGTGGGGGTCACGGTGGAAGAATATTACTCTCGGGTGAGTTTTCAAATCATGAAAGCCATCCCACACAATTAAATTCACACTTCACGGGCAGTAAAGTCATTCTATAAAACTATCCCTGCTTTACGAAAAGAAGCGAGTTTCACACTATTTTCATTAGGAATGCCCTTCATATATCGACACACACATCTGCAGAAACTCAGCATCCCCCTGCTTGACTGGGGTCAAGGAATGAGAAATAGATTTGTTCTGTCTCTTATTTCGACTATAATGGAAAACTGCTTTTTCAATTTAGGCATTTAATTTTTTGCCTGGGGCCAAGAGTTGTGGATTGGACTGGAATCATCATATTTCCCGTCTTTGAAGAATAATTATCCTGAAAAAAAATGGAAGCAGGAACTGAAATGAACAGTGATATTGCAATCATGAATACATAACCCAATGTGTAATAGCTGGAGAAGGCCCCGAGGACATGGTATTAAATGGCTTAGCTCTCGCTGCCTGTATGTTGTGTTTCAGGTCTTGCTGCATGATTTAACTATTTATTGAAAAGCACCTATCGTGCTTCAGCACCAATAGAGACATTTGCTGAGGAACTGCCATCCATGGTTCATTTTATTGATCATTTGTTTAGAAAGGTGTCTTTATTTTATCAGTCTTAATACTTTTTGTTCTTCCAGCCTGCTTGCTGAGAACGTTTCTAAATAGTCTCAGATTTATAGGATGAATTTGATTTGATTTGGCTTATTGTCACGTGCAACCAAGTACAGTGAAAAGCTTTGTTTTGTGAGCAGTATTTGCAGATCGTAGTAAACAAGGACACACAGATCAGAGGGTGCTTAGACAGAGTGAAATGTACGAGGGTATGGCTGCACAGGAGGTGCACAAAGCAAGATCAATATTAGTAAGATCAACATTATTTGAAGTTAGAGAGTCCATTCAATAGTCTAATAATGGCTGGGAAGAAGTTGTTCTTGAACTTATTGACGCATGTGTTCAAGTTTCTGCATCTTCTTCCTGATGGAAGGGGTTGTAGGAGAGCATTACTAGGCTGGAAGGCACTTTTGAAGAAGGAAAGGTTTGCATTTTTGTACTGCCTTTCATGACTGTCTGCAATGATAATTGTAGGTGCTGAGTAAATGCACAGGAAGATCCCACAAATAGCAACAAAATGCATGAAAAAATCATCTGTTTGCAGCTGTTTGATGAAATATTGGACACCAGGCAGGGACTTCCTTACATTCCATCACAGTAGCACTCTTTCACAATTACCTGACAGGACAGGTGGGCTCTCAGTTTAGTGCCTTGTTCAAAAGACAGAATCTCTGACCAAGCAGACTGCCCTCAGTACTGCACCGGGTACACCAGCTTGGGTTAGGTCTCCAGAGACAGCCTTGAATCCTTAGCTTTCTTTCCCTAAGTTGGGAATATTGCTGCAAACTCTACAAACTTGCTCGCTTTTTTATAAAAGCCGAAAGAACTGCGGATGCAGTAAATTAGAAGCAAAAACAGAAGTTGATGGAAAAACTCAGCAGGTCTGGCAAGAAATTAGAGTTAATGTTGTGGGTCAAGTGACCCTTCCTGAGAACCTCTTCAATAGCTTTACCAGCAATTTCTGGTTTTGCACTCCTTTTGTATTCTGCTCTAATGCAGTGCCAATGGAAATTATATCATTCTCTGCTGCGGTGAGTAACTTGTCCAAAAAATTGTGTAACTGTGGTGTTGAATTCCCCGTTGTAAGTCTCCAATAGCAGTTGTGATTTACTGCTTTGTAAAATGGGATGGTAAATGTGTGATGATGTAGAGGGTGAATGCATTTCATGGTTTAGGGTACTGGAAAACTAATTAGCGAGATGCTGGTTGTCAGGAATGTGCTGAGTTTAATTCAGGAAATGCTACAAGAAGAACCTGCATTTGCAAACCATCAAAATACATTTACATAGTGCCTCTGATGTAGTAAATTTTCATAGAGCTTAATATCAATCAAAATTTGAAACTGAGCCACCAAGGAGGATATTAAGACAGATCAAAGAGTTACTTAAAAACTACAGAAATAAGAGGAGGAGTAGGCCATTCGACCCTTCAAGTCTGCCCTATCATTCGACAAGATCATGGTTGTCTGTCCCAGGTCTCAACTCCTCGAGGTACATTTTAATGAGCACATTAAAGGGGGTGGGGAGGGGTGAGCGGGGAGGAAAGCTGGAGAGGTGGAGTATTTACAGAGGGATTTGCTGAGCTTAAGGCTCAGACAGCTGAAGAAACAGCCAGCAAAGTTGAACTGTTCAGGAATTGAAGATTATCAGATGTCTTGGTAGAATTGGAGGGAGCTTACGAAAGTACAGAGGGTTAACGGCACATTATTTACATGCTGACATAACGGATAAAGAACTTGTTTAATCATGTATAGGGTTCTTCTGGTAGTGTCCCTACCTGTGAGCTAGGAGGCTTGAGTTCAAGTCCCACCTACTACAGAGGTGTATCATAACATCTTGGAGCAGGTTGGTTAGAAGATATTGTGAAATGCTTATAAACAGAGACTGATACCTTCCAGCTGGTGCAGAGGGGCTTTCTGTACAGGCTGCGAAACACCCTTTCCTTCCTCACTTTTATTCACCTGCCAGACATTACTTTGGTATTCCTTTCTGCCATCCAGCGGTAGATAAAGACCCTGATGGAGGTCTAGCCATGCAGGAGTCTTCTCATTGCCTGGCCTCCCATTACCAACACACCTCTGGAATGGAGGGTGTTGTACAATTGGAGCTTACACAGGTTCATGATTCTCTGAGCCACCGATAATTTTTACCCCCCCAAGGGAGTTTGAGAGTCACGTGTACACGGGACGTACGAGGCTCCTATTTTCATTTCTGAGGGCTCTATTCCTCAGGATTTGTTTACACTTTACCCCACGTTCCTGATGTTTGACGCAGTGCAGGCTGGGGCAGGGGACCTCATTCATGTGCCTGCTCCTGGCCAAGGAGGCCATTAGTTGGTCCAGGCAGTGGCCTGAGGGAAGAAGTCACTACACCTAACTGTTAGCACCCTTCTTTGGTAATGACTGTATCTGGGTTCCTGAAGACGCTGGATCAGGTTCCACATCAGACCTTAGTATGGAAGCTAAAACCTCACAGTGTAGGGCTAGCAAATTAGCAGGGATGGAAGATACGTTGGCGAACAGGAAACTGACAGTGAGCATAAATGGGTCTGGATCTGGTTGGCAAGATATATTGAATTGGGCCACAGGGATCAGTGTTTGGGTATGAACCTTTTACAACTCTTACAAATGATTTGGGTAAAGGGACAAAACGCATGGTAGCTAAATTTGATGATCCAAAAATAGGTAGAAAAGTAAGTTGTGAACAGGACATAAAATTATGTGTCATTTAAGTGAATGGGAAAAGATGTGTCATATGAAATATAATGTGGGAAAATGTAAAATTGCCCATTTTGGCAGAAAAAAGTATTATGTAGATTGTGAATGATTGAAGAACTCTGAGGTGCAAGGGGATCTGAGTGTGTAATTTACTAAGGGTTAGTACGCAGGTACAACAAATAATTAGGAATGCTAACAGCAGAGGGGAATTTATCACAAAAGTAGGGAGGTTATGCTTTCGTTAAACAGAGCTTGGTGAGAGCACATCGGCAGGAAAGATATAAAGCTTTGTAATCAATTCTAAGACTTATTAGAGAAAAGGTTTGACAAGCTAAGCTTGTTTCCACTGGATTTAGAGTAAAGGTTGACTTGATCAGAACAAAAAAGATCATGAAGGATCTTAACAGACTGCATGCAGAAAGCAAGCTTTCTCTCATGGGATGATCCCAAACTAGGGGCTACTGTTTAAAAAGAAGGGGTCACCCATTTTAAACAGAGGTGAGGAATTTTCTTTCTTAGAATATTGGGATCCCTTGTAATGTTTTTCCTCAAAAGGAGAGTCTTCGAAGAACTTTTAGACAGAATCTTAACAAACAAGGTGGTGAATTGTGATCAGTGAAGGCTGGAATTTATTTTATTCATTCACAGGTCGAGGGCATCCCTGTCCAGATCAGCATTTATTGGGTGGTGTTCTCCTGCTCTTAATTCATGGGATCTTAAGGCCCAAGTTTGTATGGAAAAGATGGTGGGAGGGAAAAACCTTTGGAGGGACAGATAAAGAAACCAATCCCATCAGAAACAATTTCTTTCCGGTGGAAATGTCATGGGGCCTTTCATAAAACTTCAAAACTCTCAACATCCCTCAGCTGGGATTCTGTGGCAAGAATTGTGGCTAGAATTCCTGAGGGAGGTTGGGATAATCCTGAGACAGATTTAAGGTGCGATACAGCGGTTAAAGAGGGAGTCAGGACTCTGTCGTTACTTGTCACATTCTCCTCTTTTTTTTTGAAAGGGAATGTAATATTTCCCTCTGATACACCTCTGCTGTCTAAGGGCGGATTTTGGAAAGTTGAACATTCTTCCCCTGTTACCTTGCTCCAAACTCCCTTCATATTCTACAAGAGGAAACTTCAGGTTGTGACCTCTTTGCCATTTAAAATTTCAACTTCCATTTCGGCAGGTTTCACTTTGAATATATATCTCCAGAAATTTTACATTCACAATCCCCTCATAAAATCTTGTTGATCTAATTATCTCAATTAATTAGTTATCTCTTCACACTCTCAATCTAGGATGGCCCCTTCCACTCTCCTTTTACTTCTGTTGCTATATGGCCTTTCTATTTCCCTTTATGTTAACCATCAGGCCTTCATGATCCCTCCTTGTTTCCTTTCTATACATTAAGAACTCAATGATATCAGATCAATTTGAGCCCAGATTGACAGCATAAAAATAGATTTTCTCTGCTGGCTCATTAAGCAAACTTGGCCAGTCTGAACCTAATCCCTAATTTGTTCCATCTGCTGGAAATCGCTGCCAAATTGACAAGGCTGCTCCAGGAGGTCACAAGGACCTGGTGTTGTGTGGAAATTAGAAACATCACACAAATAGAGTCTGGTTGGCATTTCGAGGGGGAAGTTAAAGTACTGAGGAAAACAAGCATTGCTCTATTTCAAAAGAACACGCTGCATCATTGTCCAATTCCTGACTATCACATGATACAATGTAATGGAGTTGCTGACCAATCACTGAGTCTGCAACAGACCCAGGCAGGAAGTGAGCAAGCTCCACCTGACCCCAGCCAGGGAGAGATTTGTGATCTACTGTGTGCATTTCACCTGTCTGTCTCTCGTCATGCTCCTCCTCCCACAAATTATCAAACCAACATACGGTTTAATTAGAGCCAAGGAAATTTTATCTGGCATTTAGACCATGCAGTGCCTAACCCTAAAGTATTTGATACTGAATATAAAAAACAGCAAGGCTGGAATCGTGAACACCGTGCGTTTTGGCAAGAAAGGTCAGAGAATTGTGGCAGAGGTTGAACAAGACCTTACTCCATGTCAACTGTGTTGTGATGGTGAGCTGAGGTTCTTAATATGAGCAGTGTCAGACCTATCAACAGTGGTTATTGCTCATTATCACTCTCATTATTACTTTATCTTGGCTTATTAATCTTCAGTTCTCTGGCAGAGAGAAACCAGACATTGAGAATTCCTGATGGAGTCAGGTAACACACTGACATCTCCAGCTCCCCACTAGCTCCTCCAGACCTCCTTCAGTTGCTCTATGCACACCATGTCCACAAACCTGGCATTCAACTCATTTCCAACCTCTCTACACCAAGATTGACCATCTCCAAACCACTTACAGTACATTTACATACTGTATTGCTGCTGCACTTTGCAGGCCATCTACCCCTGCAATTATTATTGAAGAAAACTGTCACATTTGGTGTAGAGGCAGGCACCCAGATCATGGATTGGACCAGAATACACCACATTGTGGCCCACTCGCTCTCTTGGCACACACTCAATTAGCACCTGCCTGGATGCTGACGGTTAATCTCGGCCACATCTTGTCCTTTAGCACTTTGTCCCCTCAGCCAGAGCCATTGGGCTTACAGTACTCTGCCATCCATCACCTTTTAGAGCAGGTACAGAGCCAGGCAGCTGGTGTGGTTGTCAGCGGAAGGGGTTAGGCACGTTGCTGTGGTACGTCAGTCTCACTCCTCCACCATGCACCATCAGCGTATGTGGCAATGCACTGTGTATGCAGCAAGGAAATGGGCTTCTCTCAAAGTCTATGTCTAACGTATGCCGTCAATTAAATTGGTGGAGGCAGCATTCAGTGAACCTCTCATAAGATTCCAGGGCCTTGGGCAGTGATCATTCAACCACTCGGGGAGTTCAGGGTCAGGATCCTGTCTTCACTGGATCTGAGGAGCTGCATATCAGGCACCCTGCTGCCTGCCTTAGGTTGTTCTGCCTTTCTGAGGTCTCTTTTCTCCTGGAATGAGAAAGGGAGGGATTGAGTGAGACAGAAGAGAGTGCTACAGCTGTGGGTTACTGGTGCAGGTGGGGGAGGAGTGAGTGAGTCAGCAGCACATACACGCCATTGGGGATTATAGTCTTATCAAGGCTAAGATAGAGAGATTTGGAATCAGGAGGGAATCGAGGCTGGCAGGGGAAAGGCGCGAAATTGGAGAGTTTGAGGATAATCAGATCAACCACGATCAAGTTGAATAGGGGAGCACACTTGATGGGCTGAAAGGCCTGCTGTTGCTGCTACAACCTATGGATTGTGATGGGTGACAGAGGAAGGGCAATAGCGAGACCGTCACGGCATGCGGCTCAGTGTGAGGTGGGTGCAGCAGCAGAGAGAGAGGGTGAGGTATCAGAGAGAAGATGGTGCCAGTTGCTCTGGTGGAGTAGGGAAGGACATTGACCTTCTTCCTACAGCATTGGGCATTCCTTCAGACACTGAGACAGCACTGACCCAGGCGTGGGGGTGGGTTGGGGTTTGTGCGGAGGGTAACACCAGTCCAGGCTGGCCCGGTGTTGGGGTCTTTCTGCTGGCCTCTGGGGGAAGAGAACATCCCACATCTGCACCATCCCCTCCCAGCTGGTGCTCCAGGGCATTGTCCCTGCTCTACGTGTCAGGAACAAATGCCACAAACTGTGCAGGACAGCTCGGACTGATTGTGGACCCAGTCAAGCACTATCACCGCTCAAAGATAGTGCCAAATGTCAGAGATCCTGGGATATCCCTGCAGAGACAAAAGGGAGAAATGGGCTCGTGTTGGATGAGCAGGGTATCATCGAGGTGGGATAGGTAGTTCGTGAGGTGGGTTTGGAAAACTCAAAGAACAAAAGAAAAGAACAAAGAAAATTACAGCACAGGAACAGGCCCTTCGGCCCTCCAAGCCTGCACCGATCCAGATCCTCTGTCTAACCTGTCATCTATTTTCTAAGGGTCTGTGTCCATTTGCTCCCTGCCCATCCATGTACCTGTCCAAATATATCTTAAAAGACGCTAATGTGTCTGCGTCTACCACCTCCTCTGGCAACACGTTCCAGGCACCCACGACCCTCTGCATAAAGAACTTTCCACGCATATCTCCCTAAACTTTCCTTCTCTCACTTTGAACTCATGACCCCTAGTAATTGAGTCCCCCACTCTGGGGAAAAAGCTTCTTGCTATCCACCCTGTCTATACCCCTCATGATTTTGTAGACCTCAATCAGGTCCCCCCTCAATCTCCATCTTTCTAATGAAAATAATCCTAATCTACTCGACCTCTCTTCATAGCTAGCACCCTCCATACCAGGCAACATGCTGGTGAACCTCCTCTGCACCCTCTCCAAAGCATCCACATCCTTTTGGTAATGTGGCGACCAGAACTGCACACAGTACTCCAAATGTGCTGAACCAAACTCATGAGGCTTTGCAGGGAGAAGCCTTCCGTGAAACCCAACAACAATGACACTGCGCAAAAATATAGTAAGATTTGGCCTTGAGTATTTAATTCCCCATCAGTTCTGACTTTTGGTGAGAAATTAAATTTATCAAAACATGCAACACCACAAGCTGTCAAATTGCATTTGCTTGTCCTTCCTGTCCCCTTCCAGTTTGTTTATTTATCGGCTCTGTCTTCTGTGACCTCGGCCCTAAATACTGAACCAAATTTTGTTTTTTTATATATCGACGCTGCAGTGTAAAATCCCTTGGGACATTTTACTCGGTTGAACATTCAAGTTGCTGTTGTTAAATGTGTATACATTTATTGCGAACACTGTCGAATTCGCTGTGCGTCTGACTTGGGAAGGTTGGCTCAGCCTCATGTATAAGAACCAAATGAATATGCACATTTGAATTGACAGACTGAAAGAAACACCCTGAGGTTAATGACTACTCATCCTTATTGATGTTAATTCAACTCCTTAACACTGTCAGACTTGGCAACTCCTCCCAGCTAGTTTCTATTCTGATGCCCTTTATTTGCACTTACAATTCAAAGTAAAAGGAATCTTGACATTGAGCTACACAGGAGAAAAAGAACACCAGGTGTCCAGTTTAATATCTAAGCACCTTGTATTGTTAAATCAATACAAATGCACTAAACTCTCTGCCAAAAACAAAAAGTACTGGAAATCACAGCAGATCAAGCAGCATCCGTGGTACAATGGATACTGTCTGACCCGCTGTGATCCCCAGCGTTCTTTGTTTCAGTACAGATTCCAGTATCTGCGGTAGTTTGCTCCTGATCTCTCTGCACTGATTGCGCTTCTCAGTTTTAAACCCCCTGTGCTGGAAAATGTGCGTTATCACCCGAGGGGTGTTACAGTTGGATTCAATTGAAAATGCGAGATTCTGTCACCGCCACCTCCCCGTTCCCATTGTTCAGTCATTGCCTCTTGGCATTCTGTAGGGATACCTGGCATAAGCAACTTCAACATCAATGAAACTGTGAGGGTACAGCATACAGAGGAACAGGTGTAGGACACTCAGCCCTCACACCTGTTACACCATTTAATGAGATCATGACTAATCCATAGACTAACTCCACGTGTCTGCCTTTGGTCCATAGCACTTCATTCTTTTGCTTAACAACAATTTTTCTATCTTAGATTTAAGATTAACAACTGATCCAGCATCCCCTGCTGTTTGAGGAACAGTTCCATCACCCTGTGGACTGCAACAATCAGGAAAGAGTCACTTTTGATTTCTTTTGTGTCTTTTCTCTAATTTTGATTTATGTTCCCTTGAATTTCTTTCCTCTATGGGGGCCCATGAGGACCAGGTACAGTAGCAGCTTCTGAAAGTGGGTGACAATATGCTGCACACTGATTGGTGTGTGTGTGGAGCCTCCCAGGGGCTGGTCAGACACACAGCTTAGGGCAAACAGTGGATCTGATTAATGCCTGTGGAATTATAATGGTGTTCACCAGACTAGGCTTAGAGCCTAACAATTAGGGTTCCTACGTAAAAGAAAAATTACAAATAAACCCAGGAAGGGATTCAGGAGGACCCTCTCTAGCCAGCTAGAGAGAGGTTTGAGTATTGGATAATGCACAGAGCAGTTGAGATGAGAGGTTACATGAACTTATTGAGGAGCTAGACAAAAACGTGAGGAGAAAAAAACAAATGGAAGCTTGTGAAAAGGGACGAAGCTCAAGTCAATTGGGTAAAATGACATGTTTCTGCGCTCTGAATTCTATATAATAGTGAAAAAAAGGCAGAGAAAGATATACCATGGTCAGTCTTCCTGTGCAGCGGGGAAAGATTTGGGCAACTTTACAACTAATTTTGAAGCAACTGTTGATGGTGACACCTAGTTGTGTTGCAGGAAGATGGGATTAGAAAGGATATCTGACTGCCCTTGGGTCAGAATAGATCATTTAGGCCCGAATGGCTCCCTGCTGTGTTGTATCATTTCCAAAGTCCTCTGGTTCTATGATGAGTGACATAGCATACTGCTGCTCGGAACAGAAAGCAATGAAACAAGACTCTGCACAATAAAAATCTTGGAGCAGTTTCGTTTTGCTGACATCTTAAACCACGAATGGAATGTGAAAGATCGGAATGCAGATGCTATTTTACTTTGTTGCAAAATTCAATCACATCATTAGAAATGATTCTCTCCTTTTTGAGATTGGGGTTATTGGAAATTCTACATGCATCACTTGATTGGCTTCCTAACTATCATGTGATGAAACTGAGAGTTTCCACTGTGACATACTCAGTCCATGTTTCCCTCCCAGGGAGGTCTTTGGACATGTTCACAGGTCCAGTAACACACAACCACAGGCTAATGTTCTGGGGAGATGGGTTTGAATCACACCATGGCTCATATTCACTTTGAATTGAATAAAAATCTGGGGTAAAAGCGACCCTAATGATGTTAAAAAAAACTCCATCTAGCTCAATGATGCCTTTTAGGGAAGGAAATCTGCTTTCCTTATCTGATCTGGCCTACACATGACTCCAGACCCACAGCAGACTCTTAATTGTCCTCTGGGCAATTTGGGACTGGCAATAAATGTTTACCTATTCAGTGACACCCTCATCCCATGATCAAATAGAAAAAGTCTATTTGACTGGCTCAGTAACTATTACCATCATGGGAATGGGGGTCTCCATTGTAAAACAGGGATTCACCCATTAAATTGAGATGGTAAAAACTGTTGATGTTGGAGTCACAACTATCCAATCTAATTGAGCCTCTGATGTCCATTCAGCTGTTATCCAGACCACACGATAACACAGTCTGGAGCTGGAGGAACACAGCGGGCCAGGCAGCATCAGAGGAGCAGGAAAGCTGACGTTTTAGTTCTGGACCCTTCTTCAGAAAACATCAACTTTCTTGCTCCACTGACACTGCCTGGCCTGCTGTGTTCCTCCAACTCCACATTCTGTTACTCACCCATCAAAGAGTGCATGCTGCTTTCACTCAATGATTGTTCAAATCAAATTTTTGCTCTAACAGCATCATAGAATATGTACAGCACAGAAAGAAGCCATTCAGTCTTTCATATCCATCTCAGATGTCTGTAAGGGGCAGCACGGTGGTTCAGTGGTTAGCACTGCAGCCTCACAGTGCCAGGGACCTGGGTTCAATTCCAGCCTCGGGCAACTGTCTGTGAAGTTTGCACGTTCTCCCTGTGAGGGTTTCCTCCCACAGTCCAAAGATGTGCAGGTTAGGTGGATTGGCTATGCTAAATTGTCCATAGTGTTCAGGGGTGTGTGGGTTATAGAGGGATGGGTCTGGGTGGGATGCTCCAAGGAATGGTGTGGACTTGTTGGGCTGAAGGGCCTGTTTCCACACTGTAGGAAATTTAAAAAAAAAGAGCAATTCACCTAATCTTACATAATATTAGCAAGAGCGTACACTATTGTTTTAAAGTATGAACAATGTCTAGCATTTTACTCTCATGAGATTCATATAAGGTTGGCCCTTTCTCTTTAAAGAATTCATTCACGGTATGTGGACAACACTGATTCAACCAGTACTTATTGCTCATCCCCAACAGCCACAAGGTAACTGAAAGTCAACCACATTGTTGTGGCTCTGAAGTTATGTGTAAGTCAGATCAGGTGAGAATGGTTCACTAGTTCATTAGTGTACCATATGAGCTTTCCTGACAATTAATGATTCATTATACCCTTAATTCCAGATTTTATTGCATTAAAAAGAGTGAAATAGCTGCACAGAGGCCAGGTCCCATCATCAAGTCATTTTTTAATTGATAGTGCACAGTACACTGGCTGAGGTTAGTAGGCTTGAAGTCATCTCAACTGAGGAGATTCTAATCTCCTGGTTAAATTGGTCAGACAGGGTTTTCCTGATTGACCCAAGTCAACAACTTCAATTAAAAAAAACCTTGTGGTCAATGAGGTCCACCTGGCCCCAATCACTGCAAAGTGATATGGTTGGCCCAGTCTTTTAAAAAAAATCATTCGCACGGTGTGCATGTTGCTGACTGGGCCAGTATTTATTGTGCATTCCTAGCTGCCCTTGAGAAAACGGTAGGAATTGTGTCCCCCAGGTACACTCACAATGCTGTTAAGGAAGGAGTTCCAGGATTGGCACGGAGGGGAGGAATGGAATGGGGATGTCTGCTGTCTGCTGTCTGCTGTCTGCTGTCTGCTGTCTGCTGTCTGCTGTCTGCTGTCTGCTGTCTGCTGTCTGCTGTCTGCTGTCTGCTGTCTGCTGTCTGCTGTCTGCTGTCTGCTGTCTGCTGTCTGCTGTCTGCTGTCTGCTGTCTGCTGTCTGCTGTTAGAAGTCATGGATTTGAAAGCTGCTGTTTAAGCAGCCTTAATGAGTTGCTGCAGTGCATCTTGTTGATGGTATGGTATATGGTGGTGGGAGTGGTGCTTATCCCAAATTGTATCAAACTTGAGTGGTGTTAGAGCTGCACCCATCCAGGCAAGTGGGAAGTATTCCATCACACTCCTGACTTCTGCCTTGTAGATGGTAGGCAGACTCAGGTGATTTGAGAAATGAGAGCTGTCTCTCTTCCTTGCTGTGCATTTAAGCTTCAGACTAGGACTTGAGGACACAGTTTAAGATAACACTCCACATAACCCTGAGGGAATGCTGTAATCTGAGGAGTGGCCTTTTACTGAGCCATCAAACTGAGGCCCCAACTGGTGGCTCACGCATATGCAAGAGATCTCACAGCACCTCTGTAAATTTTATTTTAATATATAGGTTTTTAAACCATTTCTCTGTCTCTGTTCAGGCTGCATTTGGAATATTGTGACCAGTTTTAGACCCTCTATCTGAAGAAAGATGTGCTAGTATTGGAGACGATTCAGAGGAGGTTTATGAGAATGAACCCAGGGATAAAGGGGTTGTCATATGAGAAGTGGCTGCAGATTTTGGATCTGCACTTGATGGAGTTTAGAAAGGTGAAAGGGTGTCTGATTGATCCTTACAGAATACTGAGAGGACTTCATAGAGCAGGCATGGAGAAGATACTTCCATTAGCAGGAGAGACCAGTAATGGGAGAAGCACCAGACTGAAAGGACAACCTTTTAGGCCTGAGATGAGGAGGAGGATTTGCTTCAGCCAGAAGGTGGTGAATGTGTTGAGCTCATTGCCGCAGAGGGCTATGGAGGCCCAGTCACTGACTGCATTTAAGACAGATAGGTTCTTGCTTACTAAGGGGATCAATCCTTATTGGGAGAAGGGAGGAGAATGGGGTTGAGAAACATTTCAGTTATAATTGGCGCTGCTTTGCCATACAATGGGCTGAAATAGCCTAATTCTGCTCCTATAATCTTGTGATCTAATTGTCTCATGTTTGCAGAGCTGGTTGAGGCTGGGAGTTTCTAGAATGGAAAATCATAAACATTCATTTTTAACATTTTAAATGAGTAGCAGGCAGAGCTGATCAGGAAAACCCTTGAGGAATTTCATCTCCAATAGAGATTTAACATCTGTGGTTTGAGTATTTGGAATTCAGTGCAAATGTGTCCCAGCTACAGTATAATCTAACTTGAATAGAGCCCATGGGCAATTGTTTTACTGAATAGATTATTGCTGCCTCCCTTTTCTTAGATGATTATTTGAGTGCGTTATTGAATAGCCTCATTTAAAGAAAGGACAAATTTTAGCCAAATCTGAAGGCTACTTTCATATCATTAGAATACGAAGCACATTTTGTGATGGCATTTAGGAAACAGTCGTCAATTTGAGCAAAGTCCGAGGGAGGGAGGAATCTGTTTTTCGTTGAGATACACATTGGTCTGAACACTGGGTAGAACAACCTACTGCTCATAATCACTCTCTGAAATGATTCTGATTTGCCTGAGAAAGTAGATAGCGCAGTTATTTAATGCTATGTGTCTCCACTGACAGTGCAGTACTTCTGCAGTACTGCACTAGAGGGTCAAACTAGACTTTGGGCTCTGGTTTTGCATGGGATGTGAACCATAAGCCTCTAACTCTTGACATGAGAGGGTTGTTTATTGAGCTTTCCCAGCCCCCTCCAACAGGAAGGTTGTACTTAAGTTGATCTGATTTATTGAAGTGTTTGGGCTGGACTAGGAGATCGATGATACAATATACTTCTGCATCAAGTTTAAAGGGTAAATAATAAGCACAACAAATCAAATTCCTAACTAAAAGTACAGTATACTCTTCAGAAACACATTTGTTTCCCTAAAACACAGTGCTATCATCCTTTATTTTAGATTAGATTCCCTACCGTGTGGAAACAGGCCCTTTGGCCCAACAAGTCCACACCACCCCTTGCAGCATCCCACCCAGACCCATTCCCCCTATAACCCACACACCCCTGAACACTATGGGCAATTTAGCACGGCCAATCCACCTAGCCTGCACATCTTTAGACTGTGGAGGAAACCCACGCAGACACAGGGAGAACGTGCAAACTCCACACAGACAGTTGCCCGAGGCTGGAACCAAACCCGGGTCCCTGGTGCTGTGAGGCTGCAGTTCTAACCACTGAGCCACCGTGTGGCCCTTTTAAGCAGCAATACTTGACCGCTGGAACAAATGAATTGATTTTGTTTCGAAGCCTTTAATATTCAATTACATAATAAAATTTGGATGAACTTTGCTACAGCAGTCCCATTGCTTCCTCTCTGTTATGAATTAATATTCCATTGCAGTCTGGGTTCTCAGAACTATCAGCCTCACATGTCACTTGGAATCAGTTTTACTGTTTGGTGGAAGAGCTGGTAGGCTAGTACTTGACCTAGGACTTTGCAGGCACTATCATAGCCCATCTAAACCTGTGCAACAAGAGCCTCATACACTCACCACAACAATAGCAAGTAATATTTATATTGCATTTTTAGCATGATTAAAATAGTCTGAAGCGTAACACAGGAGTGTTAGCAAACACTGTTTGACACTAAGCTGCATAAGAAACTTTGAGGACAGGTGACTAAACATTGAGTAAAATAGGTTGTTTTACAGAGTATCTTAAAGGATGTTATAATCCCAGCTGAGGTAATACTGGAAAAGTCGGATTTTAGAGTAAACCTGACTTGATGGGCCAGTTTGGTTATTTGCTATCGTGGTCAGTTGCTGAACATATTTACAAGAGGCTGCTAGTGCACTTGAAACAAAGAGACATAAGTTTATTATACAAAATAAAGAAATCAAAGCTGTATATGACAATTTTCTCAAAGATTTCCAGAAACAGTGAAAAGAAATTGTCACCCTTTTTCTCAGCAATATCCTTTACAGACACTCAGCCACAGTGAAGATTTTTTTTCTCTAATTTCTTACTACTTGTCAATGAGGTCACAAGCATTTCTTTTCAACAAATTTCTGTACATTCTGCAGTCTCTCCGTGTCAGAGATGAACTCATTGGCTTCTACGGAAATACACAGTCTATTAAACTGCATATGATCACATGAATCTTTGCTGCTGAATTGAAACTGTTTCTGCCTCTCCATCCACCCCGAACCCTATATGGATCCTAAGGCTCAATAAACAGTTTCACAATTATCTCACCAGGTAGCTTTTCTAGCCATTTAACTTAAGTCATGTGATTAATTGAAATTGCTGTTTTGAACTAATGCTTAAAAAGATGAGTTCTGACCTTTAAAAAAACTGTGTAGAACTAAATAACAAAAGCCCACCTACCTCTACTTCAGAAGTAAAGTTCTAACACAACAATAATGTGTTATATATCCCCATCACAAAGAGCAGAGCAAGCTGGAGTTTTAGTGAAGGGATTCCATTGCCTAGAGCACAAACATAAAATCGATGGTGCTTAAGAGATTAGAACTGGAGATATTTCAATATCACAGAGGGCTGCGGGCTTGAGGATTATGCATTAACAGGGATTGACAAGTATTTGGTGTGATTTTGAAAAAAGACTTAAAGTTTTAAAAACAAGGCATTGCTTAATCAGGAGTCAATGTATTATAGAATCCTTATGGAGTTTGAAGCAGGCCATTTAGCCGATCAAGTCCACACCCACCCCTTGAAGGGCACCCCACCCCTGCACCCTATAACTTTGTATTTCCCATGCCTAATCCACCTCTCCTGCACACTCAGGGGCAACTTAGTATAGCAATCCACTTGATGCACAGCTTTGGACTGAGAGAAAAGCCACACCAGCCACAGGAAGAATATGCAAAGTGCACACGGGCAGTCAGCCGAGGGAGGAATTGAACCCAGATCCCTAGCACTGTGAGGCAGCAATGCTAACCACTGTGCCACTATGCTACCCATAGAGGGCCATGAATATGGGAGTGACTGGGATGCAGGGCTTGGTGACAATTATAAAACAGGGCAGCAGTTATGTAGGTGCCAAGCTGGGCTGTTTATGCATTCAAGTATAAACCATGACGAAGAAAATGATAACAAGCAATGGGACTACAGTTTGATGGACATTGGTTTCTTGCTGATAGTTACATCAACAAAGGTCAGTGGCAGGAGCCAACAAGGATTTCTGTAGGAGGTACAAAAGCAATTGTGTAAAATGCAGGCACTCAGAATTGATTTAAGATAGATTTATTTAGTTTAGAGATACTTTGAGTTGTGGGCATTGCATGTGTGACAGCATTTGTCCTTCAGGAGGCAGCTCTTAAACCATTGTTCTTGATGGACATTCTTCTCAAGGTCCAGGATTTTGACTCAGAAATGATGAAGCAATAATTAACAGTGTTCTAAGTTTGGATGGTGTGTTGCTTGGAGGGGAACTTGCAGACGGAAATGTTCCCATGCACAGACTACCCTCTCCCTTTAGAAGCCTCAAGTGTATGAGGTTTTGAGGACTATAGGTGAGAATGTCATTGCTCATTTCGCAGTCCTGCACACTCTCACACTGCTGGAGCTCAGCTGGTGAGTGCACCACTCACCATGGAACTGAGCCACACAAATTAGGAAGCGTACCCACCATATCTGTAGTGAGTCATTTCATCTTTTCTGGGCACCAGTGGGAAAGCTACATTGAGTTTCAGTGTCCCTGCATTGGGAGAAAGAGGAACATTTAAAAAAAATCTCTTCCTGCATTTTTATCGCTCATTGTGTAGCTTTGCAGGAGACACCAGCACTTACGAGAACAGCATTAACTTTTGACCAACAGTCCACAACACTCGTTGAATGAAGTAGGTGGAATCATCAGGAAGTCCTTAAGAGAGGAGAGTAGAAGACAGAAACTTGACAACGTCTGGGATTAAACCATATACCATTTGGCACCATATCCACAAAAATCCTCGTCCTCTACCACTGACTTTCTAGTAGCAGCAGGGTGCACCATCTACAAGATGCACCACAGAAATGCATCTAGGCTCCTTAGACAGCACCTTCCAAGCCCACAAACTCTCCCATCTAGAGGGGCAAGGGCAGCAAATACATGGGAACACTAACCCCTGCAAGTTCCCCGCTGAGCCACTGACCAGGTTTGGAAATATTGCTCATATGCTTCAGTGTCGCTAGATTGCAACCCTGGAACATCCTCTCTAGCTGCCGTGTGGGTGTACCTACTCACAAACTGCAGGTGGTGCAAGAAATTGGCTTGTCATCACCTTCTCCAGGGCAATTACGAATGGATAATAAATGCTGGCCCAAACAATGTTGCTCACATCATATGAAGAAATGAATATTTTTTTAATAAAGTCATATGTTTCCACCTAATTTAAACCACTTCTGCTTCAGTTGCCTGGAATATAAGATGGAATTCCTCTCTCCCTCTCTCCAATTGCTCTTTCCTCTTTTCCTTACGACCCCTCCCACTGACGACACTTTCGTCATTTGCCACAGTATTAATTGAGCTCAGTGTCAAAATATTGTTTGGTAATAGCTCCAGCGAAGCAGCCCACAATGTTAAGTGGCAGTAAACGGTGCTATGTGAATGCAAGTTGCAGTGGAATAATCTTAACAAGTGAGCCACTCTCCAGAGTGAGCCTTCTTTGCTGAGAGGTAGCTGAGGAAATGCTCCTTGGCAGATCGGCTATTTTGACAACGTCCACATCAGTAACATGGGTCAGAAATAGTTTCGGATGGTGATGGTGTTGATAAACTTTGTGCTTTGGAAAGAGATGGGAAAAGCTACTTAGCAACGCCAGCCCTATTGTGTAAACATAGCGAGTGTATAATCACTCAGCATTACAGCTGGAAGCAGCCACTCCGACAGAGAAACTGTCAGCACACAGCAGGAAGCAATGATAAAAAAAATCAGATTATTTATCCAAAATTAATGTCAGATGATGCCCCTCTTCAAATGTTGTTGGTCAGCTTTTCAGTGAGATTTGTTGGAAGCAAGGGATGAGTAAAATTTTGATTTTCTTTTCTCTCTTCAGTCATTCCCTTTAGCTCCTGGTGAGAACAATTCTCGCCCAGGTAATTAAATGTTATTTGGAATATGACATTGATCAATAGGAAATCTTGGGAATGCGGTAGTTATCTTTTGTCTCTTATCAATGGCAAAACTGCAGTATTTAGAAACTACAGTAGTATTGACTTTTTTAGCTCATAGTGTAATCAATTTGGGAACATAAAACTTGTTTTCCTTACACTGTAGAATATTGAGGTGGCGAGTGGGGATTGCCTCTCATTCAAGACGATTGCAAGATATAATGAGGTTGGTAGAAAGAAAATATTTCGAGAGGGACAGTGGGGTTGATTAGTGTCCAGAAGATGGTTGGGTGGGAGGATATGACTTCCAAATTTAAGCAATTCAGGGCGATATTACAAAGCACTTTATCAGAGAAAGATTTGTGAAAATCTGGGACGCTCTCCTCACCAAAAACTGTTCAGGCTGAGGTGGCAAGGGAACAGTTGAAACTTCCAAAAACTGAGATTGGTTAATTTTGGGTTGGGTAAGGTTATTAGGTGTCTGGGAGGCCAGGCCCTCAGAGTCCAGATACAAATCAGTCATGATCTAGAGTCATCATTATACTGCGTGGAAACAGATCCTCTGACCCAATTCATCCACGCAGGCCAGACATCCCATTTGCCAGCTTCTGGCCCATATCCCTGTAAACCCTTCATCCTGACTCTTAAACAGCCTCCACAACTTCATCTGGCAGCTCGTTCCAGACGTACACCGCCTTCTGTGTGAAAGATTTACCCCTCAGGTCCCTTTTAAATCTATCCCCTCTCACTTATGTCCTCTTGAATCATAGAATTCCTGCTGCATGGAAGCAAGCCATTTGGCCCCCAATGACTCCATACCAGCCTTCCAAAGAGCCTTCCAGACCCACCCCCAACCCTAACCCTATAACCCTCCAGTTCCCATGGCTAACCCACCTAGCTTGTTCTAGTTTTGGACTCCTCCAATCTAGTAAAAAGACTGGGTGAAATGGCCTCCTTCTGGCTCAGGATATTCATATTATTTACTCAATCTTCTATTGTAGATCAGTGGGTTCTCATGGCACAGTGGTAATAGCTATACCTGTGAGTCAGGAGGCACAGGTTCAATTCCTACCTGCTTTAGTGATGTGTAGTAACACCTCCTGAGCAGTTTGTTTCAAGAATATCTCTGTTATATCATCCACCTGTCTCTGAATGACTCCAAACTCCAGTCCTGGATCTCTTTCCAAGCATGGGAATCGTATTTGAGATGATATATTTTTTGACGTCAGCTCTTGCCCTGTACTTGCTCAGGATTAATCTTCCCTATCCTGCTTAGTATGTTTCTATTTCTCCCTTGGTCCCCTACTTTCACAAGTGACGTCACATTGTGTGCCGCTTTCCCATTCAGGGGACAGGTGACCTGCTGCCACTGTACAGGCACTGACCACCCAGATGAGTGTAGAGCATACATTGCCATTGCTCAAAGTCACATTACACCAGTTTATAATCCAACAGGTTCATTTGAAATTGCAAGCTTTTGGAGCCCTGCACTATCATCAGGTAATGTGACAAAGGAGCAGCTCTCTGGAAACTTGTGATTTCAAATAGACCTGTTAGACTTTAACCTGGTGTCATGTGACTTCTGACCTTGTCCACCCCAGACCAACACTGACATCACCACATCATTACCATTGTTGACACTGAGATGCCTGAATATGGCACTTAGGGAGTTTTGTCAGAATTTCAGCTGTGATCTACATTAAAGTTACAGAAGCAGATCAGAGAAGAATTACAAATTACTTAAAATAGATAGCAACAAGGATGGCATGTGGCATCAGGAACATGGGTTCGATTCCAGCCTTGGGCACCTGTCTGTGTGGTACTTACACATTCTCCTTGTGTTTGAGAGTTTCCACTGGGTGCTCTGGTTTCCTCCCACAGTCTAAAGATGTGCAGGTTAGGTGGAGTAGCCATGCTAAAGTGCCCTGCAGTGTGCAGGCTAGGTTGGTTAACCATGGTAAATGCAGGGATAGGGTGGGTGCTAGGTCCAGGTGGGCTGCTCTCCAGAGGTTTGGTGCAGACTTAATGGGCCAAATAGCCTCTTTCCACACTTCAGGGATGTGGGTGTCACTGCCTGGGCCAGCATTTATTGCCCGTCCCTTGTTTCCCCCTGAGAAGGTGGAAGTGAGCTGCCTTCTTAAACCATTGCAGCCTATGTGCTGTAGGAAGACCCACAATGGCATTAGGGAGGGAATTCCATGATTCTGATCCAATAGCAATGAGGGAACAATGATCTTTTTATAAGTCAGGAAGGTGAGTGGCTTGGAGGGGAGCTTTCAGAGGGTGGTGTTCCCATGTCCTTCTAGATGGAAGGGGTCATGGATTTCAAATGTGTTGTCTAAGGAACTTGGTTGGTTTCTATAATTAATTTATATAGCACCTTTTACACAACAAAATGCCTGAAGAAGCCACATTGAACTGATATCAAATAAAATGTGGGAACTAGCCATCGCAGGAGGCTTCATCAGGGCAAATGCAAAGTTTCAATTCTAAACTTTGCTGTAATTTCTGTCTCATTTTTATTTCTCATTCATTCTCAATAACCCAATAACCTTCTCAAACTTTCTGGACTCTCTCTCTCACATTCACTCTTTCACAGTTTACCTGGTTACCCAATGCAAGGGAGGTAGGTGGCCACACAGAGCTTCTCTTTCATTACAATGTTCCATTAACTAAACGCCATGGGGAACTGTGAGAAGCTTGTCCCAATTAACAATAACATGTCCTGTAACTGCCTAAGTACTAACGAGATCAGAGCAAAAACTGCAGGTTCACACTGCATGAACAAAGTGTTTGAAACCTTCCCACTGAGCTCTGTGGAGTAGGGCTGCTGGAAAACTGACTCATTTACTGACACAATTTCATCTCTTGATGGGAAAACCTCATCAGGGCACATTATAAACAATACCAGGTTAACTCAATTCAAATTAAAGTCTGACAATTGCTATTGGTTAATGCATCTATGTCTGCTAATGAAACTCAAGATTGGATGTGATGGTGATGGAGATTACAACCCCTGGTCTATAATCCAACAGGTTTCTCATTAAAATCTGTAGAGATTGAATCCAAGCAAGTATTCTTCTTCTTAAAGAGTGTCCTCGCAAACAAATTATCCATTCATTAAATTATTGGACAAAATCTGGATGGAGAAGGGCACTTTGCAGGAGGCAGTGTTCATTAGACATTTTTAACTCAGTTCATCGACAGTACTGTGAGATTAACAGGGGAGCAGTGCCATTGTTGAACAATAGAACCCGCATCTCTATCATTTCAGTCACTGGGATTTAAGGACTGAGAAAGAAACTGTGGAACAACAGGAAAGAAGTTGCAATCAATAAAAGTTAAATCAGTTTTAGGGAAATTAAGACAGGAAGAGCAAAATAAAGGGAAAAACTAATTAGAACGTTTTCTACCTCAGCACACCTTTTTTTTTACATGCCAGCATTTATCGGCCAGAGAGCAGTGAAGAGTCAGAGATAGTAGGAACTGCAGATTCTGGAGAATCCGAGATAACAAATTGTGAAGCTGGATGAACACAGCAGGCCAAGCAGCATCTCAGGAGCACAAAAGCTAATGTTTCTGGCCTAGACCTTTCATCAGAGAGGGGGATGGGATGAGGGTTCTGAAATAAATAGGGAGAGAGGGGGAGGCGGACCGAAGATGGATAGAGGAGAAAATAGGTGGAGAGGAGACAGACAAGTTAAAGGGGCCGGGATGGAGCTGGTGGAGGTGAGTATAGGAGTGGAGGTAGGGAGGGGACAGGACAGCCCAGGGAGGACGGACAGGTCAGGGGGGGGGGAGATGAGGTAGTAAGTAGGAAGTGGAGGTGTGGCTTGAGGTGGGAGGAGGGGATAGGTGAGAGGAAGCACAGGTTAGGGGGGTGGGGACGAGCTGGGCTGGTTTTGGGATGCAGTGGGGGAAGGGGAGATTTTGAAGCTTGTGAAATCCACATTAATACCATTAGGCTGCAGGGTTCCCAAGCGAAATATGAGTTGCTGTACCCCATTGTGGCTTCCTCTACATCGGGGAAACCAAGTGGAGGCTTGGGGATCGCTTTGCAGAACACCTCCGCTCGGTTTGCAATAAACAACTGCACCTCCCAGTCGCGAACCATTTCAACGCCCCCTCCCATTCCTTAGACGACATGTCCATCCTGGGCCACCTGCAGTACCACAATGATGCCACCCGAAGGTTGCAGGAACAGCAACTCATATTCCGCTTGGGAACCCTGCAGCCCAATGGTATCAATGTGGATTTCACCAGCTGCAAAATCTCCCCTCACCCCACCGCATTCCAGAACCAGCCCAGCTCGTCCCCGTCTCCCTAACCTGTCCTTCCTCCCACCTATCCCCTCCTCTCACCTCAAGCCCTACCTCCATTTCTTACCTACTAACCTCATCCCACCCACTTGACCTGTCCATCCTCCCTGGGCTGACCGATTCCCCTCCCTACCTCCCCATCTATACTCTCCTCTACTGGCTCCATATGTGCCCCTTTAACTTGTCTGTCTCCCCTGCACCCACCTTCTCCTCCATCCATCTTTGATCCGCCTCCCCCTCTCTCCCTATTTATTTCAGAACCCTCTCCTCCTCCCCCTTTTCTGATGAAGGGTCTAGGCCCAAAACGTCAGCTTTTGTGCTCCCAAGATGCTGCTGGGCCTGCTGTGTTCATCCAGCTTCACACTTTATTATAGCAGTGAAGAGTCAACTACATTGTTGTGACCCTGGAGTCACATGTAGGCTACTCTCGATAAGGAGGGCAGATTTCCTTACCTAAGGGGCACTAGTGAACTGGATGGACTTTTCCTGACAATTGGCAATGGTTTCATGGCTGTCAATAGACTCTCAATTCCAGACTACTATTGAGTTTAAGTGCCACCATTCATCATGGTTCAGTCCCCTGAACATGACCTGGGTGGCTGGATTAATAGCCTAATGATAACATGGCTAGGCCATCAACTGCCCTGATGTACTGCTCACCAGAATAAGACTCTATAGTTTAAGTTGTTCTTTGCTGGAGTGATGGGCCTTTTAATTTACATCATCATCCTGTTAAGAAATATACATACACAATATTTATGAGTTCTAACGGTTAATGGGCAATTAATATTCAAAATTTAGCAAGGTCTTATAAATGCTGGAGATGGCTAGAACCAAGTTCTTGTTCATGTGATCTGAATTAAGCAGCAAGTTCTGCAGATTAGTAAATCTCGCTCTATCACTTATGAGTTATGTTAAATTACTGTGACCAATTTCTAGATATCCATTAGCTTAATAAACATCGGTCTTCTCATACACATTAAATTTCACAAGGGAATTTGTGCTTTTGGACTTTTTCCAATTTCACTTTTTCAAATCTTCTCCCACTCTGAATATCCAGCCCCCCAAGAGGATATTGTGCTTTTACTCTCACTTCTTGATACTGATTAATCTCACCACTCCTCCCACCATCCCCCCTCCCACCAACTCAGTGATTGTGCTTTTTACACCATTCCCTGAGAAAGGAATTCCGTAATTATGTTGACACCAGACTCTCCCTCCAAGTGCTCCTTCTCCCTCTCTGGAAAGCACTTCTACAAATCATTTGGGGAAAGGGGAACAGAACATTGGCGACTGGATGACTGACTGGCTCAGTAGTTGGCACTGATGGCTCACAGCACCAGGGAACCAAAGTTCAATGTGCAGCCTTTGGTCGACGTCTATGTGCATGTTCTCTCTGTGTCTGTGTGGGTTTCCCCTGGGTACCCTGGTTTCCTCCTACTGTCCAAAGATGCGCAGGTGAGGTGGGTTAACCATGGGAAATGTGAGGTTATAGGGATGGGGTGTGGTGTTCTTCAGAGGGTTGGTGCAGATTTGATGCACTGAATGGTCTCTTTTCCACACTGCCAGGGTCCTATTATCTCTTTGCCTTATAATAAACCAATGACCCAATATATAATTTTATTTACATGGTGCATACAAAGTATTGGGTCACCAAGTTCTGTGCAAGTAAAAACCAACAAGGATGTGATGGGCTGAAGGGCCTTTTTTCTGTGTTGCTGATCTCTCTGACTCTAAGGAAATACTTCCATCAATATGATGCCTTTCATGCTTTCAAATACCCCAAAGTATTTTACACTCAATTAAATACATTTTCAAGGAAAGTTACTTTTCTAATGTATGAAATGAAGCAGGTGATATATGCACAACATACACTAACAGTAAATGGTGATGAGCAGATCTGTTTAGTAAGTTAGTTTGAGGGGTCATTATTGGCCAGGACTTGGGTTCCCTTGGTCTTTTTTTCAAATTAGCCCATGGGATTTCCTGTGTCCCCTGCGGCATCAGACATGCTTTAAGATTTTATTGGAAAGATAGCATCTCTGACACTGCAACACTCCCACACTACTGCCCTGGGGCTGTCAATTTAGACGACTTGATCAAATCTCTGGATTAAGACTCAACGCGCAGCTTTCAGTGAAAAAAAACGACATGATACTGGACATGACCCTTGTGCAGGAAAAGTGAAAACATTCAGCAACATAATTAGCCTCTCCACACAGGCCTTCCTAATGTTAGTCAGGGGATCTTGACATAAATTTACACCTATTTCCACTTGATGATTAATCTTGACTTTTTTGCACATCTGTAAGATCAGAACTCCATCTACAAGGATGATAGCTGGAAGGACTCATTTGAAAACATTGAACATAATGTAAATTCACAAATTCAGACATCATTCTGGAGACAAAAATGGTTTGTTGGGGTTTTTTTATTTGTCGGTTTGCTTTTAAAAAATATACAGCAGTTAGAAGCTGAGAATGTTTGCTCCAGAAAGGACTTCATATCTCTAGGACAGTGAGCCTCTTGCAATTTTATGCATTTTTCTCGTATTGATATTTGTAGGAGTTGTAAATTATGTTGCTACACTCACACAATCAGATTGTCTGCACGTGATCACCCTTCATCTGGTTGTCCTTGTACCCCAGTGACCTCTCCCTAATTAAAATGTCATTATTCACTAAAATACATAGCATGTTGTAGAGGAAAGAATTATATTTCAGGTCCAGCTTCTGAATAACTAAATGATTATCTTCGATTCAAATTGTGCACATGAATATTTTATTGAATATAGGAGGTGATGTTGTGACTATGACTGCCATTGAAAGTCCCTCTCTTGGCTCCCTCTTTGGCCTCTTGTACCTGCCTCATTTCCATTGCTCCACCCGTGTCAGTCTTACTTTCAGTTAATCAAGCTCTAAGTTTTGGAATTCCCTCCCTAAACTTCTCCGACTCTCAACTTTGCACCACTCCTTTAAGATGGTCCATGAAATTTTTGGTCACCTGTCCTAACATGTCCATGTGAGACAACAAAATGTGAGGCTGATGAACACAGCAGGCCAAGCAGCATCTCAGGAGCACAAAAGCTGACGTTTCGGGCCTAGACCCTTCATTAGAGAGGGGGATGGGGTGAGGGTTCTGGAATAAATAGGGAGAGAGGGGAGGCGGACCGAAGATGGAGAGAAAAGAAGATAGGTGGAGAGAGTATAGGTGGGGAGGTAGGGAGGGGATAGGTCAGTCCAGGGAAGACGGACAGGTCAAGGAGGTGGGATGAGGTTAGTAGGTAGATGGGGGTGCGGCTTGGGGTGGGAGGAAGGGATGGGTGAGAGGAAGAACAGGTTAGGGAGGCAGAGACAGGTTGGACTGGTTTTGGGATGCAGTGGGTGGAGGGGAAGAGCTGGGCTGGTTGTGTGGTGCAGTGGGGGGAGGGGATGAACTGGGCTGGTTTAGGGATGCAGTTGGGGAAGGGGAGATTTTGAAACTGGTGAAGTCCACACTGATACCATTAGGCTGCAGGGTTCCCAGGCGGAATATGAGTTGCTGTTCCTGCAACCTTCGGGTGGCATCATTGTGGCACTGCAGGAGGCCCACGATGGACATGTCATCTAAAGAATGGGAGGGGGAGTGGAAATGGTTTGCAACTGGGAGGTGCAGTAGTTTGTTGCGAAGTGAGCGGAGGTGTTCTGCAAAGCGGTCTCCAAGCCTCCGCTTGGTTTCCCCAATGTAGAGGAAGCCACACCGGGTACAGTGGATGCAGTATACCACATTGGCAGATGTGCAGGTGAACCTCTGCTTAATGTGGAAAGTCATCTTGGGGCCTGGGATGGGGGTGAGGGGGGGATGTATGGGGGCAAGTGTAGCATTTCCTGCGGTTGCAGGGGAAGGTGCCGGGTGTGGTGGGGTTGGAGGACAGTGTGGAGCGAACAAGGGAGTCGCGGAGAGAGTGGTCTCTCCGGAAAGCAGACAGGGGTGGAGATGGAAAAATGTCTTGGGTGGTGGGGTCGGAATGTAGATGGCGGAAGTGTCGGAGGATGATGCGTTGTATCCGGAGGTTGGTGGGGTGGTGTGTGAGAACGAGGGGGATCCTCTTTGGGCGGTTGTGGCGGGGGCGGGGTGTGAGGGACATGTTGCGGGAAATACGGGAGACGCGGTCGAGGGTGTTCTCGATCGCTGCGGGGGGGAAATTGCGGTCCTGGGAGAACTTGGACATCTGGGATGTGCGGGAGTGGAATGTCTTATCGTGGGAGCAGATGCGGCAGAGGCGGAGGAATTGGGAATAGGGGATGGAATTTTTGCAGGAGGGTGGGTGGGAGGAGGTGTATTCTAGGTAGCTGTGGTAGTCGGTGGGCTTGAAATGGACATCAGTTACAAGCTGGTTGCCTGAGATGGAGACTGAGAGGTCCAGGAAGGTGAGGGATGTGCTGGAGATGGCCCAGGTGAACTGAAGGTTGGGGTGGAAGGTGCTGGTGAAGTGGATGAACTGTTCAAGCTCCTCTGGGGAGCAAGAGGCGGCGCCGATACAGTCATCAATGTACAGGAGGAAGAGGTGGGGTATGGGGCCTATGTAGGTGCGGAAGAGGGACTGTTCCACATAACCTACAAAGAGGCAGGCATAGCTGGGGCCCATGCGGGTGCCCATGGCCACCCCCTTAGTCTGTAGGAAGTGGGAGGAATCAAAAGAGAAGTTGTTGAGGGTGAGGACGAGTTCAGCTAGGCGGATGAGAGTGTCGGTGGGGGGGGGGACTGGTCGGGCCTGCGGGACAGGAAGAAGCGGAGCGCCTTGAGGCCATCTGCATGCGGAATGCAGGTGTACTCCCACTGACTGAGGACGAACGGTCAGTCCTTAGTAAGGGGCTCACCTTTGTACCCCTACAACCACACATCAACGAATACCAGTCACGATTGGACATAGAACAGTTTTTCCGCCGCCTTCGCCTCCACACCTACTTCTTCAACCGGGAGCCTAACCCTCCTCCACTGACCCCTTCACCCGCTTCCAACACAAGTCCTCCTCCTGGACACCACCCCCAGGCCTCCTACCCTCCCTTGACCTCTTCATCTCCAACTGCCGTCGAGACATTAACCGCCTCAACCTCTCCACCCCTCTCACCCACTCCAACCTCTCCCCCGCAGAACGGGCAGCCCTCCGCTCCAACCCCAACCTCACCATCAAACCTGCAGACAAGGGTGGCGCAGTGGTAGTATGGCGCACTGACCTCTACATCACCGAGGCCAGACGCCAACTCTCCGACACCACCTCCTACCGCCCCCTCGATCATGACCCCACAGCCGAGCACCAAACCATCATCTCCAACACCATTCATGGCCTCATCACCTCAGGGGACCTCCCACCCACAGCCTCCAACCTCATTGTTCCCCAACCCTGCACGGCCCGTTTCTATCTCCTTCCCAAAATCCACAAACCTGCCTGCCCTGGTCGACCAATCGTCTCAGCCTGCTCCTGCCCCACCGAACTCATCTCCACCTATCTGGACTCCATCTTCTCCCCTTTGGTCCAGAACTCCCTACCTACGTCCGTGACACCACCCACGCCCTCCACCTCCTCCAGGACTCCCAATTCCCTGGCCCCCAACACCTCATCTTCACCATGGACGTCCAGTCCCTATACACCTGCATTCCGCATGCAGATGACCTCAAGGCCCTCCGCTTCTTCCTGTCCCGCAGGCCCGACCAGTCCCCCTCCACCGACACCCTCATCCGCCTAGCCGAACTCGTCCTCTCCCTCAACAACTTCTCTTTTGACTCCTCCCACTTCCTACAGACTAAGGGGGTGGCCATGGGCACCCGCATGGGCCCCAGCTATGCCTGCCTCTTTGTAGGTTACGTGGAACAGTCCCTCTTCCGCACCTACACAGGCCCCAAACCCCACCTCTTCCTCCGGTACATTGATGACTGTATCGGCGCCGCCTCTTGCTCCCCAGAGGAGCTTGAACAGTTCATCCACTTCACCAGCACCTTCCACCCCAACCTTCAGTTCACCTGGGCCATCTCCAGCACATCCCTCACCTTCCTGGATGCCTCAGTCTCCATCTCAGGCAACCAGCTTGTAACTGATGTCCATTTCAAGCCCACCGACTACCACAGCTACCTAGAATACACCTCCTCCCACCCACCCTCCTGCAAAAATTCCATCCCCTATTCCCAATTCCTCCGCCTCCGCCGCATCTGCTCCCACGATAAGACATTCCACTCCCGCACATCCCAGATGCCCAAGTTCTTCAAGGACCGCCACTTTCCCCCCACAGTGATCGAGAACACCCTCGACCGCGTCTCCCGTATTTCCCGCAACATGTCCCTCACACCCCGCCCCCGCCACAACCGCCCAAAGAGGATCCCCCTCGTTCTCACACACCACCCCACCAACCTCCGGATACAACGCATCATCCTCCGACACTTCCGCCATCTACATTCCGACCCCACCACCCAAGACATTTTTCCATCCCCACCCCTGTCTGCTTTCCGGAGAGACCACTCTCTCCGCGATTCCCGTGTTCGCTCCACACTGTCCTCCAACCCCACCACACCCGGCACCTTCCCCTGCAACCGCAGGAAATGCTACACTTGCCCCCACACCTCCCCCCTTACCCCCATCCCAGGCCCCAAGATGACATTCCACATTAAGCAGAGGTTCACCTGCACATCTGCCAATGTGGTATACTGCATCCGCTGTACCCGGCGTGGCTTCCTCTACATTGGGGAAACCAAGCGGAGGCTTGGAGACCGCTTTGCAGAACACCTCCGCTCAGTTCGCAACAAACTACTGCACCTCCCTGTCGCAAACCATTTCCACTCCCCCTCCCATTCTTTAGATGGCATGTCCATCGTGGGCCTCCTGCAGTGCCACAATGATGCCACCCGAAGGTTGCAGGAACAGCAACTCATATTCCGCCTGGGAACCCTGCAGCCTAATGGTATCAATGTGGACTTCACCAGTTTCAAAATCTCCCCTTCCCCAACTGCATCCCTAAACCAGCCCAGTTCATCCCCTCCCCCCACTGCACCACACAACCAGCCCAGCTCTTCCCCTCCACCCACTGCATCCCAAAACCAGTCCAACCTGTCTCTGCCTCCCTAACCTGTTCTTCCTCTCACCCATCCCTTCCTCCCACCCCAAGCCGCACCCCCATCTACCTACTAACCCATCCCACCTCCTTGACCTGTCCGTCTTCCCTGGACTGACCTATCCCCTCCCTACCTCCCCACCTATACTCTCTCCACCTATTTTCTTTTCTCTCCATCTTCGGTCCGCCTCCCCCTCTCTCCCTATTTATTCCAGAACCCTCACCCCATCCCCCTCTCTGATGAAGGGTCTAGGCCCGAAACGTCAGCTTTTGTGCTCCTGAGATGCTGCTTGGCCTGCTGTGTTCATCCAGCCTCACATTTTGTTGTCTTGGATTCTCCAGCATCTGCAGTTCCCATTATCTTATGTCCATGTGAGGCTGGGTGTCTGATCTTTGGCTGCTCATTGATCCTATATGCTTTGGGACTTTTTATGGCCCAATATAAAAGCAACAGATTGTTGATATGTTGGATGAAACCAGTAGTTTCTGGAGAGATGAAATTGCAGGAGGCTGGGAACAAGTTTCATCCAGCAGAGAGGAGGAAAGTTTGAGGCTTGTTCAAGTTAACAATTAGACATTAAAGTATTTCTGTTCTGCAAATGCATCAGTCCTGGAACAATCCTTATTTTTGAATCTCTTTAACTCAAACTAAGAGGGGGCAATAGCTTAGTTGTATGATTGCTGGACAGTTAATCCAGAGACTAGATTTAGTTTTATATTTTATTATCATGTGTGCTCAATATGGGGTACAGGAGTCCAGTGAAAAGTGTACAATGTCACCACACATGACACCATCTCAGGTACAACATATCTAGGTACAAAATCTTAGTTACAAAAGTAGAAAAATAAAGAAATAAGTTAAAAAGTTCAGCACAAGTCTTCTTAGTATTAAAGGATAAAGCAAAGAAATAAAAAGACAATCGTTACAGTTCTTTCTTCAGCAAATTCTCCAAGCCAGGCTTTCCCCAACAGCGCTCACTTTCCTCTGCGCTGGGCTAAGATCCACCCTTGTTTGCCAGCCACCCTCACCACTGACTCACTGGCTACCACTGCTGCCATCCTTACCACCATTACCGAGGTAATGTTCCAAGGGACCAGGTTCAAATCCTACCATGGTAGATGGTGGGATTTGAATTCAGTCATAAAAAGAATCTAATGATGACCATGAAACCACTATATGTTGTTGGAAAACCCATCGTTTCACTAATATCTTTTAGGGAAGGAAACTGCCGTCCTTAGCTGGTCTATTACCTACAATGTGACTCCAAACCCTTCACTGCCCTCTTGGCAATTAGGGTGGGCAATAATTGTTGACCTAGTCAATGACACCGTTGTCCTGTGAATGAATAAAGCATAAACTATTGATGTTACTGTGCTGGTTGGATGTTCCATTCCACACCACTCAATTATACACATGGCCTGGCTTTGGGATATTAACCTGCTCTTTCTCCACTGATCAAATTTTTTTTGTTTGTCCTCCATGGCAAGGTCTGTTAAGCAAAGGCTTTAAGACCCTGAAGCAACATTGGGATGATGTCACAAGCTGCTCTGCACTGGGTATAAATAGCACTGTATGGGTGGAGTTAATTGGATTTGAAGAGAGAGAGACGTATGTTTTTTAATACATAGCAGTAAGATTAGAATCACTTGCAGAGAATATTGGAGAAATTCAACAGCTCTGGCAGCACCTCGGGATAGGCAGAGAGATAATGTTTGGAATTTGGCATGACTCTTCTTCAGAACTAGCTGTGAAACGTTAACTTGGTTTCTCTCTCCACAGGTGACTCCAAATCTGCTGAGTTTCTCCAGCAATTTCATGTGTTTGCTCCAGGTTTCTTGTATCTACAATAGTTTGCTTTTCTGATAGTAAGTTAGGGTCAGGTATATTTCAGATGCCCATATAGTGTAGGAGCAGATATTAGAAAGCAATAAAGGAGGTCTAAAAAAGGTTATACATGAACATGATTCTTGACCTCAACTTCCCTGCGATCAATCTGTTCGAAGTCTTCAGCATAGGCACAAAAACGTGACAGAAAATGGAAAGCTTCAGCCTAAATGTTGCCCTACCCACCATGCAATACACTGTAATTACTGAAACACTTCCATCTATATAGCATTTTTGACAACCACTGAATATTCAAAGTACTCTACAGCCAATGGGGCACATCTGTAATTTCAATATAGGAAATGTTACATAGGAACCTCCCACAGACACTACCAGATAATGTGTTTCAGGCATATTGACTGAGTGGTGAATATTAACCAGGTCACTAGGGATCACTCTCCTCTTCATCTTTCAAAAAAAGTCACAGCCACTATTTTCATCTCCCCCTGAGAGACTACAGTACTGGCCTGGAGTTTCTGCCTTGAGATTTTGTGTTCAAGTCCATGCAGTGAGAGGTGAACCCATAACCTTCTCACTGAGAAGCAAGAGAACTTCCCATTGTCATAACAGACTTTATAAGGCCTCAGGAGGTGAATCCCAAGGTTTTCTGTGTGTCCCTTGATCTGAACTTACCCCTCTAAGTATCTCTCCCAGAAGTCTTAGGTGATTAGGCTAGGGTCTTTCCGAGTCAGTGGAAGTGGAGGAATTAGGAATAGGGTGTCACCTTCCTGCAAGAATGCGATCACTTATTCTCAATTCCTCCGCCTCCGCCACATTGGCTCCCAAGTTGGGGCGTTCCACTCCCGCACATCCCAGGTGTCCTTTTATTTCAAGGATCATAACTTCCCCACTTCGGTGGTCAAAAATGCTCTCAGCCGCATCTCTTGCATTTCTCACACTTCTGACCTCACATCCCGTCCCCCCAACAAAAACGATGACAGAATTCCCCTTGTCCTCACGTATCACCCCACTAAACTCCACACCCAACGTAGCATTCTCCGTCACCTGCAACCCTACCCCACAACCAAAGATATATTTCCCTCTCCACTCCTATCTGCCTTTTGTAGGGACCGCTCTCTCCATGGCTCCCTCGTCTGCTCCTCAATCCCCATTAGCCCCACCACCCCGGCACCTTTCCCTGCAACCACAGGAAGTGCTACACCTGCCCTTACATCTTCCCCCTCACCTCCATTCACTACCTACCTGTGCTCACCTATCACCATCTCACCTACCTTCCCTAGCCCCACCCCTCCTCTCTCTGTTTATTTCAGATCTCCCCTCCTCCTCCCCCTCCCCATTTCTGAAGAAGGGTCCTGACCCAAAACAAATTTCCTGCTCCTCTGTTGCTGCCTGGCCTTCTGTATTCCTCCAGCTCCACACTGTGTTGTCACAAGGATTGATGCTGGGTCCACTGTTTTTTATAATTTATATGAATGATTTGGATGAGAACGTAGGAGGTAAGGTTAGTGAAATTTGAGGTGTAGTGGACAGTGAAGCAGGTTACCTCAGAGTACAGTGGTCCCTTGATCAGATGGGCCAATGGACTGAAGGCTGGAAGATGGAGTTTAATTTAGATAAATGTGAGGTGCTGCATTACATAGTTATTGGTAACATCCTAGGGAGAGTTGCTGAACAGAGACCTTAGAGTACAGGTTCATATCCCCAAGCGATGGCCTAAAGGTAATTTCGGTAGACTGTTAATCCGGCGACCCAGATAGTGTCCCAGGTACCCAGGCTCAAATCCCGCCACAGTAGATGGTGGAATTGGAATTCAACAAATATCTGAAATTAAGAATCAAATGATGACTGTTAATCCATTGTCAATTGTTGGAAAACCCCATCTGATTCATTAATGCCCTTTATGGAAGAAAACTGACAATCCTTACCTGGCCTGGCCTACATGTGACCCCAGACCCACACAACATGGTTGACTCTCACTGCCCTCTGGGCAATTAGGGATGGACAGTAAATGCTGCCCAGCCAGTGATGCCCTCATCCTGAGAATGAATAAAGGGGTAAAAAAGTGGAGTTCAACATATACAAGATGTTTGGTATATTTGCCTTTATTGGTCAGTGCATGGAGTATAGGAGTTGGGGGGTCATGTTGCAGCTCTACAGGACATTGGTTAGGTCACTTTTGGAATACTGCATACAATTCTGGTCTCCCTGCTATGGGAAGGATGTTGTGAAACTTGAAAAGGTTCAGAAAAGACTTAAAAGGATGTTGCAAGAGTTGCAGGGTTTGAGCTAAGGGGAGGGGCTGACTAGGCTGTCATTGGAGTGCCAGAGGCAGGGGAGTAACCTTGTAGAGGTTTATAAAAGCGTGAGGGGCTTGGATAGGGTGGATAATCAAGGTCTCTTCCCCAAGGTGGAGGAGTCCTGTGAAAGTAAGATGGGAAAGATTTACAAGGGGCCTAAGGGGTAATTTTTTCATGCTGAGGGTGGTGTGTGCTTGGAATGAGCTGCTAGAGGAGATTGTAGAGGCTGGTACAATTACAACATTTAAAAGACACCTGGATGGGTATATGGATAAGAAGGGTTTAGAGGGATATGGGCCAAATGGGACTAGATTAATTTAGGAAACTGGTCGGCATGGACAAGTTGGACCAAAGGGTCTGTTTCCACGCTGTACATCTCTATAACTCTATGTAATCCTAGTGGAGCAGATTTGCGTTGATGGTGGGGAGGGGAAGGGGGCGTGGTGTTTGTGATTGCTGCTTGAGGACTATTCTGATGCTGATTTCAAAAGATTGGTTGAATGGAAGCAGTTTGAAGCTTTTGTTGGTTTATATCTGGCAATCAGATTCTTGGGGCAAACTCACCTATATTTTCTGATGGCTAATATTTGCTGGTGGTGTAAGTGCTACAGGGCTGTTACGCTTCTGTGTCCCAGTAATTCAGCAATTCTGATTTAATTCTGTGTAACCTTTCAAGGGTCAGTGAAGTGTAAAAGAGCTCAATGATACACATCAGCATCTATAAATGGGACAGTCATATTCATTAAGGACACATTAAAACATCACCTCAACGACAGTTCTGGGGCTCTGTGTTCGGTGTTGCTTGGTCACTAACAATGCAGGCAGCTATTAAGGGAAGAAGTAAATTGTAAAGGGTCATAATATCCACAGTGAAAGAGAGAAAAAAAATGAGCGCAGAAACGCGGACAGAATTCTATTGATTTTCTCCATGTGCCATTGATCTGAGAGGGTTTCAGACAGTGATGGGTCACTAATCTCGCCAGTGTCTGGAAAGAGCTTGGTGGGTAATTCTAATTGTGTATTCCGCTTTGGCAGCTAACCTAGTGATCCTAAATAGAGATTTGTCACACTTCATTCAGCCCTGTCTCGGAGGCGAGGTACTGATGAGCTCTCCGAGTCACAGGAGTTCAACATCCAATCAATGTGCAAAGTGAAAAAGTCATCAGCAATTCAGTGAACGAGAGCAGGATTTCAAGGGACGGAGAGTAACAACAGAGCCCGGGCACAGGCGCATATCAAAAAGATCAATATTGGACAGCTATCAATCTGATTACATGATGGAGCTGCTATCTGAGTGTTTATTCTGCACTGCTAGATATACACTGACACACTGACTGTGATTGAAGATCTATGGCCAATTTCATACAACTTATGCACACATTATATGCCCTGCATTCAAAAAATGCATTATTTAGGTTTTCCATTTTGCTCGACCAGGGTGAAAGACTAAGTTTGGAAAGAAGTAAAATGATTTGAGAAGTGGCATTCGATGATGCAATTTAGAGTTTTAATAATCTATAGCCAACTGGAGCAAAGGGTGTAAAAATTGTAAATAATGTCTATAAACTGCTTTCATTTGTACAATGGCAACAATAGCCTGGATTCGTATAGTACCTTCAATATAATGAAATGTCCCAAGGCACTTCATAGGAGCATCATCAAAGAAACTTGACACTGAGTTGCATTTGAGGATGTTGCAAATGTCCAAAAAATGGGGTAGGTCTTCGAGGATGTAGAGAGAGACTATTTAGACAGCGTCTTCCAAACACACAATCAGCACGGTGGCTCAGTGGTTAGCACTGCAGCCTCACAGCGTCGGGGACCCGGGTTCGATTCCTGCCTCGGGCAACTGTCTGTGTGGAGTTTGCACATTCTCCCCGTGTCTGCGTGGGTTTCCTCCGGGTGCTCTGGTTTCCTCCTACAGTCCAAAGAAGTGCAGGTTAGGTGGATTGGCCATGCTAAATTGCCCATAGTGTTCAGGGGTGTGTGGGTTATAGGGGGATGGGTGGGATGTTTCAAGGGGCGGTATGGACTTGTTGGGCTGAAGGGCCTGTTTCCACACTGTAGGAAATCTAATCAAATCTAAACAACCACTTCCATCTAGATGGACAAGGGCAGCAGATACATGGGAACACCACCCCCCTGATGAACTAAAAGCAAAGTTAGAGATTTTGGAAGGAGAGAGAGGAGGGAAGATGTAAGTGGAGATCCCGGAGTTTAGGGCTTAGGCAGTTGAAGGCAGATGTGCCATTTTTGAAACCATCTGAGCAAGGTGAAGTTGAACATTGGAACTGCAGCTGTAAAAAATGAATGAAAAGGTTTGTACCAGGATGGTGCCAGTGTTCGAGTTCTAGGGAGAGCTTAAATAAGCTGGGCTACTTTCCCAGGAACATTGGAGGCTGAGTGGTCACCTTGTAGGAGTTTATAAAACCATGAGGAACATGGATAGGGTGAGTAGTCAAGGTCTTTTTCTACAGAGTATGGGAGGCCAAAACTAGAGGGCATAGGTTTAAGGTGAGAGGGGAAAAGATTTAAAAGGGACCTGAGGGGCAACTTTTTCATGCAGTGGAATGTGTGTGCATGGAATGAGTTGCCAGAGGGAATTGGTGGAGACTGATACAGTTACAATATTTAAAAGGTATCCGGATGGGTACATGAATAGAAGAAATTTAAAGGGATATGGGCCAAATGCTGGCAAATGGGGCAAGCTTAATATCGGAAATCTGGTCAGTATGGATGAGTTGGCCTGAATGGTCTGTTTCTGTACTGTACATTTCTATGACTCTATAAATGTTTTGCTGAGATGTGATAAACATATCTCCTAAGACTAATACACTTCAATGGACTCCAGAACCTTTAGGATATGAAAAGAGCAGCTTTGAAGAATGAAGCAGAGATGTTAATCTTACTATTCCCCAATAAACCATAACTAGGCAGTCTATGGACAAATCCAGGTCTGTGACCTAGCATGTACATTTTAGTGCCTGTCGAAATGTAATCCAGATGTGAGGAGAAATACAAATTAATGTTCGCTGCTTTTATGGCCTTAGGCCTGCGAGATTATTGTGTCAGAAAATGTGGTGACAGTGTGTGTATTGCAGAAATTGGAAGTTAAAACTTGCATGAATCTTCCAGTGATAAAAGCACCGTTTGATGAGGAAACTACACAAAAGTGAACTATAAACTGCATGAAGCAACACCGCTAAGAGAGGGCTTTCACAGTTCAAAGATCAAGAATACGCTCAGAATCACACTAGACCTACCTTTAACTGCAACTAATAAGAACCTTGAACATGTCAGAGACTTTCAATCCACTTTCAAAGAACAACAGGTACAATTTTTTTAAAGAAAACGGGAAGGAAAGAGAAGATAAGGTGATCAAAAGTGTAAGCCACACTCTGTCTGCTGACTATTGGCTCAGAACAATGGATATGACAGCCATGCTACAAGAGATGTTTTATCAGACTAACCAAAGGAAACAAGTCTCTGGATATCTATTTCAGAGTCTGAGCTGAAAGCTAAAGATGGTCATGGCTGCAGAAAAACTATTTACTTCTTTCCCTGATAGAGATGATCCTTTATTGTTGGGCCTCAAGCACATTGTTGCTCTCCCCGTCCCTTAGATGAAATCCAAAGCGAGAACCTGTATTTTTGTTCACACCTCACACTTGAGAGCCACAAGGATTGCCGCCAAGTGTTTTCCCTTTCCTTACAAAACAAGTTGATAGACAATTGTGATTGTCACTGCTGTAGCTCTGCCTGGAGCCAAGAGTCATTTGTGACAACTGCGTCTGTGAAATTGCTGATTTGAAATGCCCTTTATCATTGTAATAGGCTGTGAAAGTATTCTCATTTCAGCACCTACTGCTTACACTCATAAACCCAAAAGGAAGCAGATCATGCAGAAAAGAAGGTGGATTTATACAGCACCTTTCATGAACCTCAGAATATCTCAAAGCTCTTTACAGCTATTGAAGGATTGGTTTTAAAATGCACTCAGTGTTGTTGGAAATTTGGCAGCTAATTTATACAGAACAAACTCCCAACAAGCACTGTGACATAGACACATTGAGTTTCATTTCATTCTGAATCTGTCAGTGTCTGAGGATAGAGAAAGAGAGTTAATGTTTCAGGCTGATGACATATCGCCAGAATTGATAAGATGGCTAATAAAATGACACAAAGAACTGAGGATGCTGGAAATCTGAAATGCACACAGAAAGTGCTAGAGAAATGCAGCGGATCTGGTAGCATTAGTGGAAACAGAAACAGAATTAACACTTCAAATCAAATGTTCCATTCTGAAGGAGGGTCACTGGGCTCGAAACATTAACTCAGTTTCTCTCTCCAGAGATGTTGACAAATCTGCTGAGATTCTCCAGAAAATCATTAAAATAACTCCATAGAGGCCAATATTCCATCACTGAGTCACCCTTTATTCACATGTGATAGTACCTGACACTGCATTAGCTTCCTCAGAGCCAACTCTCTGAGTGAACAGAACCTCTAACTCTCCTGTTTATAGCTATCAGCCAGGGGTCCCTGATTGGACCAGGTTAACTGCCTCAATCAGGGAACTCATATTCTATGGATCCACCTGGCTGACAAAGTTAAGTTCACTACTATCTTGTTTTTATTTTTGATATGACAGAAGTTGTAAAAGGTCTTTAGAATGCTGCAGCAACCTTGCAATGATGTCACGGAGCTGCTCCTCACTGGACATAAGTAACACAGTATGGGTGGAGTTATAAGAAAGAGAGAAACTCATGGAGAACAAGGCAGAAACTTGAGGTTTGGCTGTGTGAATGTGAAAAACACATGTAGAGAAGCATGTGGACTAGAATCACTACGATTAGGGGATAGGATTGAAGAAATAGTCTTTCAATAACAGAAGAGTAAGATAAGGACCTGGTATATTCCAGATTATTAAATGTTGCAGTATTTAATCTGAAAAATAATAAATAGTGCCGTAAAGAAATACAAGCCTAAAGACAGGCCTGAACCTGAATTCTCCTTGATCAGTCTGTCCTGAATCCAAACCCATGGGTGTCAACATACAAACCAGACAACTAAAGAAAAGGTCATTGACCTGAAATTTAAGCTTATTTATCTTTGTTTACAAACTGTTAGAGCAGCCGAGTTTTTCCCAGGCTTTTCTGTTTTTACTTCTGTGATGCAATGTCGACAGTATTTTGGCTTATTTTGGGAAGTGCTGTAGGTTCAGCGATTAATTCTGGCTCAGCAGAGCTGCAGACCAGCCCTGCTGCTGTTTGAACAGACTTTTCTCTCAGTCCAACCACTGGAAATAACTTCAGAGGTCCTGGAGAATCAACCATATTGCTGTGGGTCAACAGTCATGTGAAGGCCAGGTGAAGTCGTATCTCTGTATCATCCTGACTTGGGTATATATGGCAGTTGGCTCAATGTCACTGAAACTCCCTCACTAACAGCATTACAGGTCTACCTACAGCACATCATCGACTGCAGCGGTGCAAGAAGGCAGCTCCCCATCAACCACAATAGCTGCTGGTCCACCCAGCGACAACTATGTCCCATGAATGAATGATAAATGCTTGATAAAATTAAGGGCTAGTAATGTTTAAGGCTTTCCAAAGGCTTCAGGCATCAAAAAGACTGCGCACCTATACAGCAAAGCATTCTGATTGGCTGAGGTCATACTGATCTGCATGTCATCCATTCTGATTGTCTTAATTATTTCATGGACAAACTCAAAGCTAATTAAAATCTAATTCTATTCCTGAGACCAGCAGAGATTCCAAACAGCAACGCAGATGTCACTAAACCAGCCAATTGAATCAGGCCATACAGCCTGTTGTCAGATTCAGCAATTAGTACAGGATGAAGCTTTCAAATGATTTCCACATGACGTTTCGAGCTCTTGCAGCTCTTCATTCTGATCAGACACATTGCCACGAATGGCATCTGTAACAAACAAAACCGTAATAACATCCCCCATCCCCCCCATCTCTCATTAATACCCTCTCCGACAGACACACGCACACACGGGCGCACACAGGCGCACACACAGCCACACACAATCACACACACACAGTCTCACACACACACACACGCACGCGCACACACGCGCACACACACACACACACACACACACACACACACACACACACAAACTCACACACACAGGCGCACACACACACACACACACGCACAATCACACACACACAGCCACACACACACAGAAGCACACACACACACACACACACACACACACACACACACAGGCACAATCTCACGCACACACACACAGTCTCACAGGCATACACAGGCACAATCTCACACACACACACACAGGCGCGTGCGCACACACACAGGCGCGCACGCACACACAGGCACATTTACACACGCACACACAGGCACATTCACACATGCACACACACATACACACACACACAGGCATACACAGGCACAATCACACACACACACACACACACACACACATACACCACAAGCACACTCACACGCGCACACAGGCACACTCACTCCCACGCACACAGACACACACACATACACATAGACAGACACACACACACACGCAAACAGACACACACACTCATGCACACTCACCCATTCATACAGAGACACATACACACTCTCACACAACACTCACACACAAACTAGCACTCACCACTCACAGACCCTCTCTCTCTCTCACAGACACAGACACACATGCCTAGAGACACGCATAGGGATACATATGTACATATAGGCACACACACACAGACTCAGATACTCATGCAACTACTCAAACATACACACAAGCACATACGCGCACCCACACAGACACACACACAAATATTCACACACAGATACACACACACATACTCACACACATATACACACACACAGACTCAGATACGCATGCAACTACTCAAACATACACACAAACGCACACTCTCTCTCTCACTCACACGCACACGCACGCACACACACACGCACACGCACGCACACACGCACACAAACTCAGATACTCATGCAACTACTCAAACATGCACACAAACACTCACGCGCGCACACACACACACACTCACACAGACACACACGCACACACATGCACACTCACACACACACACTCACACAGACACACACACACAGACACACACACGCGCAGACACACACAGACACACACACACACACAGTCATACACACGGACACACATATTCACACACACGGACACACATACTCACACACACGGACACACATACTCACACACACGGACACACACACATACATACATGTACACACAAGGACTCCAGCCCTCTTCTCACTTGGCTGTGACCACAGCTAGAATTAATAACTGCAATGTAAAAATGTACTGAACCAGGAGCTATTTTTGACACCAAAAGCAAACCCACTTGAACTTGTGGTTTCCCATGTTCCTAATTAACTCCTGTCTTGTGTCAATATGACCACTGTGAGCGACGTTTCTGACATGCTGCAAACCCCAACCCCCCCACCTCAAACATTGGCCTCATTAACATCAACAGTGGGCAACTTGATCATTCACAATCTCATCAAACCTAAATGATCCAGTACAGAGACAAAGTTACATTAATGATAGAGCTAATTGACCAGAAACATTAACTCTGTTTCTCTGTCCGTAGGCGCTGCCAGGCCTGCTGAGTTTCTCTCCTTTTTGTTTTTACTTCAGGTTTCCAGCGTCTGCAGCGTTTTTTGTTTCACGCCGAATTAACATCGTGCTCAAGCCTTAAGTCATCACCCATTGCCAACAAATGGAAGGAAGAAAGATTTTACGTTTATTGTCTTCATCACATTTCAACCTACAACAGAACTGTTTCTACATTCCTATTGAATGGAGTGTTGTCATTTCACCATAGCAAGGCGATACCATCACTAGGTGGGTGGTCATTCTTGTTCAGACCCCATCAGACAAATGGAGGCACCCTGCCAAAGGTAGTTCACACCTCTTCTGCATCTGTGTTCCCTGCTGAGATTAACCTAGTCTCCAGCTGCCTCACCAGGACCATGCTCACATGTTACTGTGGAATTGGTAACCACTAATCCATTGAGAAACTAGCCACAACTTCTAATCACTCGTTGTCGATATAAACTTTATCTGCTGGTTCTTGAGCCAATCAATTTCAATCTCTGTGTTTGACCCTTCAATCAGTGAAGATAGTTTCTGTTTTATTTACTTTATTTGACCCTTAATAATTTTAAACATTTTTTAAACTCATTTAAACTCTCATGAGACAATACAGTACAAGAACAGGACCTTCAGCCCGTCCTAACTGCACTGACCATGATACCATTCTATTCCCATCTGCCTGCACATGGTCTGTATTCTCCATTCTTGGCTTGCGCTTAAATTTCTCACTCTGAGAGGACCCTGAACTTCCCCAGACTCTCCACTTTAACTGAATCTTCTTGTCATTCTCACAAATCTCTCTGTGCTCTCTCAAATGCCTCACACACTTTCTAAAGTGTGGTGCCCAGGATTGGGCACACTGCATTGTCTGAGGGTGAATTTGAGTTTTTTATGCATTTGACACAATGCCTACCTTGCAGACACGAAGCAATATGTGGCTTACAAGATCAGGAAGCTTCGCATTTCATAGAAAACACTACAGTTCAGGCAAGGCCATTTAGCCCATCAAGTCTCCACCAGCTTTCCCCTATCCCTGAAACCTTGCACTTCCTTTGGCAATCCACTCTAACCTGCACACCTTTGGACTGTGGGAGGAAACCAGAGTGCTTGGAGGAAACCCACACACACAGGGAGAGTATACAAACTTCATACAGACAGTTGCCTGAGACCCGGAGGGTCTAGGCCCGAAACGTCAGCTTTTGTGCTCCTAAGATGCTGCGTGGCCTGCTGTGTTCATCCAGCTCCACACTTTGTTAGCCTGGAGTTGAACCTGTGTTCCCTAGCGCTGTGAGGAAACAGTGTATACCACTGAGCCACCGTGCTTCCCTTTAGGCATGAGTAAGTTACATGCCTAACCATGGCACACAATGTTATCAGTCCGTCAATCAAACCATCCACCCTGAATGAGTTTGCACCCATAATATATGACTGTCCCCTCTCTGTGCCCCCAACCTCAATGTTCGAACTTGAGGATCCTTCAATTGAAGAGTCTCTCCGGGTCACAGCCAGATTTCTAGTCTTTGATTGGCATTTTGTGCAACATTTTCAAAAGGAAAATCATGCCAGTGACTGCTGCCCTGGGCCTTTCTTTTCTTTTAGTGGATTTCATGACGCGGGCATGAATCACACTGAAAATGCAAAACTTCCCTTGAATGTAACTTCTAAAGCACATTATATCTGATGGACCAAGGGCAATGGTTAAGTGATTGGCAAGCAATTTGAAAACAGGGATGTGCATTTGAAAGTCAAAGTATTGCCGGTCTGGGATCCCAGAGAAGTTAGTGAGTACGAGAGTTGTTCATTAAATAGTACTCGCTGTGAGTTAGGTGATGGGGAACAAACTTTGGGATGACTTATGAAGTATGGATGGTAGGAGGTTGGTAAGAAGAATATTGGGATGGTCGGGACTGGAGCTAATAAAAGCAGCACCAAGTTCCTAGCCTTCTCATTCTTCTGTGCACACACATCACTAGAGCAATGACCCTAGGTGCCCTGTCTGAACTGTAGACTAGTGAGGGCTCAAGCTGTGATGTATAAAATGTGGGAAATGGTTTTGCACAAACCCCATCAGTATACAATACTCCACATCGGTTCGATCTACATGAAATGTTGTTATAGAAACACAGGTATAAATCCTACTAATATGTATTCTGACAGTCTCAGTGCAGTACTGAGGGGGTGCTGCATTGTTGGAGCAAATAAGATGCTAAACCAAGGCCCCACTTCTGCTGGGATTAAAGATTTAGGGCACCATTTTTTTTTTAAGATTACCTACAGTGTGGAAACAGGCCCTTCGGCCCAACAAGTCCACACTGCCCTTTGAAGCATCCCACCCAGACCTATCCCATTGTAACCCACACGCCCTGAACACTACGGGCAATTTAGCATGGCCAATCCACCTGGCCTGCACATCACTGGACTGTGGGAGGAAACTGGAGCACCCGGAGGAAACCCACACAGACAAGGGGAGAATGTGCAAACTCCACACAGACAGTCGTCCGAGGCTAGAATCGAACCCAGGTTCCTGGGTCTGTGAGGCTGTAGTGCAAACCACTGAGCCACCATGCCACGACAGAGGCTCTCCCAGGTTACCGGGTCAATATTAAACAATGTTAATAAAACAAGATGATTTGCTCAATATTGCAGTGCTCTTCCTGGAATCCTGCTTTGTAACCAATTGCTACAATTCCTACATTTAAAAAGCAATGACACTTCAGAATGATTATATGCGATGTGAAGTGTTTTGGGCTGGCCTCAAGTTGCAATAAGATGATATATAAATGCAACTTCTCTAAAGTCTTTCTTTTATCCTGCCAGAGTTGTTGAATTTCAAGTTGCTTCTCAACAGCCACAGGAACCGTTAGTTGCAAAATACAGGAAATGGTTTCACACATGCAGTGTGTTATGTTTGTGGCTTGTGAGAGTGGAGGAAACAAGGAACTGCCAACCTCAGTGTCAAAAATTAAATGACAGCTCTGGATAGCTCTCTGTGGGTAAAAGCACAGTGTGGTTGTCTCAAATGAAATCAGGATGTCAGGAAGAGACCATTCAGCCCTCAATTCCACTATGTTTTTGCACAGCAGGATTCCAGTAAGAGCACTGAGATAGTGAACAAATCATCTGTTTTATTCACATCGTTTTGTATTGACCTGGTGACCCAACAGACACTCCTTTGAAATGGTAACTTCTTTTGCCTGTCTTTAACTGATATCCCTTAACAAGCTCTAACTATTAAAAAAAATCTATCAACCCAAGTCTTGCAAGTTGAATTTATCTCTGCAGCATCCCCGACCCTGTCTGAGTTAGAATTCGAGATTTCCAGAAGTCTTTGAGTGAACAGATGCTTCTCGATTTCTTTTGCTAATGGCTGAGACTTCAGTTGTAGATTCAGCCCTTTGATCTGGATTCATGCTACCAAGCAACCTGTTTTACACAATCAAACCTCAAAATTTAACCGTTTAATTTCTATGTCCCGTGCATTTTTATCCCTTGTTTGTGTTTAATGCATCCATACTTCATGCTGGGTCTATTCTGCCTGTAGTCTCCCTGTGTGGAACCTTATCACTTGCAGTACACTTGAAAGTGTGGTCATGCCTTTAGTGCAGGCTAAGCTTAATCTTATAATCTGCTCTGTTCTTATAGTCATTGGGGAAATGTCCACAAGACCAGAGGTGAGGGATTTCTGTTTTTTGGCCTGCACTTAACTCCTGGCCATAGCGAAATCATTGGCTCCTAACTGCCCTCTGAAATGCTTCTCAGTTCGAGAGCATTAGGGGATGAGCAACCAGTCCTGGTTTTGCCAGTGAGATCTCATGAAAGACCAGTAAGTCAGGATTGTTCCTTTTAGAGCAGAGCAGGTTAATGAGAAATCCAATTGAGGCATTTCAGAATGATGTGGAATTTTGATAAAGCTCCCCAGAAAAGATTGTTTCTCCTCGTACCTAAAGGCAAAACATTACAATGCTGGAAAATTGAAACAAACACTGAAAGTGCTGGAGAAACTCTGCAGGTCTGGCAGTGTCTGTGAGGAGAGAAACAGGGTCAACGTTTCAAGTCTGATATGACTCTTCAGAACTGAAAGGGGCTGTTTTGTCTTGAGAGGAAACGTGGAAATTTTTTTTTCACGCAGAGCTGGAATGTACTCCCTGAAAACTTGATTGAATCTGATTTCACTGCAATTTTCAAAGGCGATAAGACATATACTGGAGAGGAGTAATTTTCACTGCTCACTGGAAATAGCTGATGTTTGGGACTGATCAACAGTGTTTTCCAAGTGTCAGTACAGAGATGGCAGGCTGAATGGCCTCCTTTGCACTGTGAGGTTTGATGAGTAGGTCACAGCTGCTAGAATCAATGAGTCTTGTCAGCAGTGCGTATATGTGAACCTTGAATGAGAACAAAGTTAGGGTATGGATTAGAATTGGGATCAGTGGGTAGGAGATGGGGGCATCTGTTAGTCAGTCTCGGGAGGCAAGTGGAAAGATTGTACTTGCTAACAATTTTTAATTGCTCCTGAGACGATGATGGTTGGTCTTGCTTTCGAACTGTTACAATCCCCTTGGTGAAGACCGGAACTTCCAGGATTTCGAGCCAATGACTGTATGGAATCGTGAGATAAAAATCCGTTACATCGTTAAATTAGAAAGAATTAAGAAGTAGGTGTTCATTAAGGAAACAACAGTGTACAAGTGGTTTCATACATCCTTGGTGCTAAGACGTTTGAAAGTTTAATCTCCTCCCTCTCTCCCAACCATTCCCTCACTTTTGTTGTCATCACATTGCCCTTGCTGGCTTCTGCATATAAATTAGTAATTTAGTTAGAAGCATGGCTGATTTGGTGGTAGAAGATAAAGAGAAATTTGAAGCCTTCAGGGTTAAAGTGGATTTGGTTTTCTTGAAGACAGATATCAAAGGATAAGGGACTAAGGCAGGCAAATGGAGTTGACGCACAGGTAAGCTCAGATACAAGTGGATAGCAGAGCAGACTAAAGGGGCTGAATGGCCTGTTTTGTTCTTAATGTCTCTATAGTGTGCACGTTTGTCTCTTTTAATTCCGTGAACAACTCAATTTAAAATATTTATGGAAACAGAAAGGGTAGTTATGATTAATTATTTGTAACTTCGTAGTGTTTATTGCAAGGTAAAAAAAACATGGAGCACTTGCATTTATATAGTGTAACATTGACCTAAGCCCCATACTGAAGCATGAATCTACATACTAAAAGCTTCCTTTATAATAGGTTTATTCACAGAATTTAGGATCACATGTCTCTGTCCAGTGGCTCCTTTCTCTCCAGAGACCCAGCAAATTAACACATGAAGACAACTAAACAAGTAGCAATTAACAAGTATCAGATATAATAGGAACTACAGATGCTGGAGAATCCGAGATAGCAAGGCGTAGGGCTGGATGAACACAACAGGCCAAGCAGCATCTTAGGAGCAGGAATGCTGGTGTTTCGGGCCTAGACCCTTCATCAGAAATACAACTAACAAGCACTGCCCCCCAGGGTTGGGAGCAGCAAGAACAAAGAAAAAATGAAAGGGTGGTGAAAACAATGCTGGGGTTCAATCAAAATGGCACTGGAGGGGGAGATAATGCACTCTAGCAGCCTTCTGCAAACCACCCTGGGGATGACAGTCATACAGTCATATCACACGAAAACAGAACCTTCCATACGACCAGTCCATGCCGAACATAATCCTAAACTAAACTAGCTCCATCTGCCTGGGCTTGATTCACATCCCTCCAAACATTTCCTATTCATGTACTTATCTGAATGTGTTTTTAAATGTTGTAACTCTACCCACTTCCACCACTTTCTCTATGAGTTCATTCCACACTTGAGCCATGTCTTTTTTAAATCTTTCTCCTCTCACCTTAAAAATATGCCCCTGGTCTTGAAACAACACCCCCCCTACCCTATGGAAAAGACACCTGTCATTATCCATATCCCTCTTATTTTTATCCAGTGACCTCTTAACCTGTGACACTCCAGTGGGAAAATGTCCCAGCATCTCCTTATAACTCAAACCCTCCCTTTGCAGCAACTTCCTGGTAAATCTTAATTCGACAAGTCTCTTCATTTGTATGTCACAAAATAATTAACACTCCCTTGATGTACGACTGCTTTCATAACTTCAGGATGGGTAAAATTGGTTTAGAGCCAATGGTGTAGATTTTAGATTAGATTCCCTACAGTGTGGAAACAGGCCCTTCGGCACAACAAGTCCACACCGCCCCTTGGAGCATCCCACCCAGACACATCCCATTATAATCCACACGCCCCTGAACACTACGGGCAATTTAGCATGGCCAATCCACCTAGCCTGCACATCTTTGGATTGTGGGAGGAAACCGGAGCACCCGGAGGAAACCCACACAGACACGGGGAGAATGTGCAAACTCCACACAGACAGTCACCCGAGGATGGAATTGAACCCGGATCCCTGGTGCTATGAGGCTGCAGTGCTAACCACTGAGCCACCGTGCCACCCCATTTGAAGTGTAATGTAGGAAAAACATTAACATCCCATAAACAGCGATGTGATTTTGATCAGACAGACAGTGGTTTGTGTCAGGTGAGGGATAAATATTGCTCCAGGATAGCAAGGAGAGCAACCCTGCTCTTCTGTGAAATAGCATCAACGGAGACTTTGATGTCCACCCAAGTAGACAAACCAGACTTCAATTTGACATCTCATCTTTAATGCAGCGCCTCCATCAGTGTAGCACTCCCTCAAGAAGACTGCTAATCAAAACAACTGGTCTAGGCCCGAAACGTCAGCTTTTGTGCTCCTGAGATGCTGCTTGGCCTGCTGTGTACATCCAGCTTCACACTTTGTTATCCATGGTAAACTAGTGATAACATCAAATATCCCTTTCACAGGTATAGCACAAGAAAGTTTAACTCTAAATTTCTGTTCTAGATACAAGAAACTGGTTTCCAATCAAACACAAAAGGGATAGCCACTCAACTTGCTGCTTCCTTCAGCTTCAAGCCTGTGCACTTGTTTCTATCCCTTAACCCTCCTGTTCCTCTACTATCAACTTGCTTTCAAAACACAAGCTTTGAGCTCTGTTTAGTTTCTGAAGAAGCCTTATAGCATTCTCAAAGTGTTAACTCTTTTTCTGTCTCCACAGATGTTCCAGATCTGCTGAATTTCCCCAGCATCTTCAGTTTTTGTTTCTGATTTCTAGCAATCACAGTATTTTGCTTTTATTGGTCTCCTCTTCTGAACTGTGTTGCTCTCTTGAGCAGTGCCCTTGGCCAATTGAAGATGGAAAGTTTTTTATGTTTAACCAGGAACTTACTTCCTCTACAGCACAGAGTCACACACATGCTGTGCTCTGATAGACCACTGTGCACACTCTACCCCCATCAATGTGGATCAACCCCCTGCATTCCGTAATACAATCACTGCCACAGCGAGAACCACAAATCAATTCTCCAACTTCACTCAGACCATTTTGTCCACAGGGAATTAGCTCCCTGTTACACAATCTCCATTAACCTGGAAATAATCTCCATTCTTCCCTGCGGGACCTGTCAAGATGCCATCTGGTATTTTGCAACAAGAGAAACAATCTGCCTCTATATAACATCTTGAATGTAGCCTCACAGCAGGCTATCAAGCCAATTTTGACACTGAACCACTTAAGAAGCTGGTAGAACAGGTGACTGAAATCTTGGTCAAAGATATAGGTTTGACAGAGCATCTTATAGGAGGAGAGAGAGAAAAGTAGAGATGTTTAGCAGGAAAGAACAGTGTTTGAAGCCTGGGTAGTTGAACTCAGTGCAAGATTGAACCAAAACGAGATTGGGGATGTTCAAGAGATCACATTTGGAGCACTGCTGATCATTTGTGGTCTGTAAGATGTTACGCAGGTGTTGCATATTTTGTATTGTAGATCTATGCTGAGATGGTACATTAGTTGACATATTCATAGAATGCCTACAGTGTGGAAGCAGGCCATTTAGCCCATTGAATCCACACTGACCCTCTGACAAACATCCCAGCCAGACCAATCCTATCCCAGTAGCCCTGAATTTAGCATGGCCAACACATCTTTCGACTGTGGGAGGAAACCAGAGAACCCGGAGGAAAGCCATGCAGACACGGGGAGAATGCGCAAACTTCCACACAGACAGTGACCCAAGGCTGGAATCAAACCTGGGTCCCTAGCTCTGTGAGGCAGCAGTGCTAACCACTCAGACAACATGCCACCACTTATTTTGTATGAACTTTATTTATGATACTTTAAAATGTCTATCACATGTTTCAGCTCTGTATTTCAGTTCTTTCACCAGCTTTATTTGTTTTTATCTGAGTCCACACCCAGGCTCACCCAATCAACTACATGGTGCATCAGTAGTAGATGATTTCACATAATTCAACAGAGAACAATCCAAAACATGGCTTGGGTACCAACCATAGGTAGCATGTGGTTGGGGCGTAGGGCTGACACCAACTCTCCTTTCGATACTTGTCTAAGGGACAGTGCAGGATCTGGTGGTGGAGGCTGGATCAAGGATTATCTCTATAGAGGAAGCTCAGTCACTATTTGATGTTGATTACATCACTGTGACTTGAAGACATATGAACAATCATTAACAGGAGGTAGGTGTAGCACAGCTACCAAGACACTGTGACAGACTGTCACTCAATCTTCCTCCGACTACCCTAATCTCTGTCTATTATAGAATCCTGACAATGTGCAAGCAGGCCATTTAGCCCATTGAGTCCACACCAACCCTCCGAAGAGCATCCCATTCCCCTACTCTATAACTTCCATGCCTAATCCACCAGTCTGCACGTCCCTGGACACTATGGGCAATTAGCATGGCCAATCCACCCTAACCTTCACATTTTTGGACTGTGGGACAAAATCTGAGCACCCAGAGGAAATCTATACAGAGAGTTGCCCAAGGCTAGACTTGAACCTGAGGTCCCTGGTGCTGTGAGGCAGCAATGTTAAGCACTGAGCCACCATAGCACCCCATATCTAGTGATTATGCTGTTGTTCAGAGGCCCAGCATGGTCCATACATTAACTCTTTCACGACCATTAGCTTATACAACAATCACTGCAAGATTTAAGGGCAGTGCGGGGCCAGAGAGAAATAGTGAGTGAGGACAGGACAAGACTGCTGTTATTTTAAATCCAAAAGCTGAATTGCTGAGTAACACTGATGACTAATTCTCAAATATGAACACTGACCACCTGGGCAACGTAGCAGAGAAACTGTTCACCAGGAAGAATAGATAGCTGAGGAGTCATCACTATCAAGAGGAAAAGTAAGATTACTGAAACAGAAGGGAGGGAGTCAATGTAATGGGGGCAGGTAACTCACAAGGAACTGAGTGCCCTTTAACTGAATCAATTTACTTTGAAGGTTAAGCTGTCCTTTCAGAATGCAAACATTACACCATTCGGAAACTAATTCTGGAATGCAATTCGTCAGAACAAAAATTACATTTCTGCAGACGGCTGAATTAGTTGTTTAATAATGCAAACCTCAGCATCCAATTATGCCTGAAGAAATTGACAATAGCAATGTGTAATGTGATACTTCATGTAGGAATAGGACAAGTTAGCAAGTATTAGGGATTGTCTGGGGGAGGAACTGACGTTGATCATTGAATTGGAAAGCGAGGTCTGAGCTAGTTGTAAGAGGATCTGGTCTTGGCAACTGGGAAGTTCAGGATTATCATCAAAGCCTAGAATTGTAATTGGATCATTATGTTAAGGGCTGTGCATATCTGACATTGTAACACAAAAAATGTGAAGCACCTTTGGTTTAGATTTGATGCGAATAGCAAACAGTTTGATTGTTTCAATATCTTTCGAGTCTGCATCCATCAATCAGTCCCATTTTATTTGGAATATCTTGGCATTAAGCAGGACAAGCATATCCTGAGTAGAATGCAATGTCAACATGTGCCCAGAGTCACTCTTTGATCTGAATACCTGTATTTGCAAAGTGTCTTTATAATCTTTATGACCCAGGCTGCTTAAAAGTGGTATTATCCCACTCATCCAGAATTTCCTAGCTTCCTGTCCTTAAAAACCCAGTACCCTCTAGAATTCAGGCCCCAATTTACATTATTTGCAAGCGTACCTCTGTAATGATTATCAGATTGTAATTATGCATTTCTATACATGTTCCTAGCTCATCCACTTTGTTCTGTGTGCTACCTGCATTTAGGCAGAGAGCCTTTAGCTTTATCTTGTTAAGTGATTTGTAATCTCTAACCTTATCTGTTCGTTACTCATAGATTTCACCCCCGTCTGTCATGACTGTTTATAACATTGCATTAATATCTTTATCTCTTGCACTGTTTCTACTCTTTGATTCAAGGCACCTTCCCAAAGATGAGGTTCTGAAGAACAATCATATTGAACTCAAAACATTACTTTTGTTTCTTTACACAGATGCTGTCAGACCTGCTGAGTTTCTCCAGCATTACTTTGTTTTTAATTTCAGGTCTCCGGCATCGGCTGTAGTTTGCTTTTTATTCCCAAATTTGATCATCCAACGCCAAACTGCAGGGGCCAATGCTGGGCTTTAACTTCTTACAATTTACATAAATGACTCAGAAGAAAGGACCAAAGCTCTGATTGCTACATTTGCTGATGATACAAGGTAGGAGAGTAAGTTGTGAAGGGAACAGAAAGAAGCTACAAGGGGATATAGATAGGTTTCGTTAGGAGACAAAGATCTGTCAAATGGAATCTGAGGTGACAGAATGTGGAATTGCTCATTTAGGCAGGAAGGAAAATGAAGAAGCATATCACCCAAATGGTAAGAGATTGCAGAGCTCCTGATCCAGAGAGATCTGGGCCTCCTAGTGCATGAATTACACAAGATTAAGCTTAGGTAACAGGCACACTTTAGAATAATGCGAGCGATTTTGTGCCCTTGAATCCACGGCAGGATGTGCTGGTCTTGGAGGACTCCCAGGAGGCCCATAAGAACAATATCAGGGACGACGGGTTTGTCACATCAGGAGTGATTGAGGACGCTGGGTCTGTACTCAATGGAGTTTAGAATGATAAGGGGTGGATTTAATTGAAACTTACAGAATACTGAGAGGCCTGGATAGAGTGGATGTGGGGAAGATGTTTCCACCAGGATGTGAGAGTAAAACCTGCGGGCACAATCTTGGAGCGAAGGGATGACCCTTTAGAACTGAGATGAGGAGAAATTCCTTCAGCCAGAGGGTGATTAATCTGTGGAAGTTATCGCTACAGAGGGCTGTGGAGGCCAATATGTTGGGTGCCTGTAAGACAGAGATAGAGAGGCTTTCGAATGGTCAGGGGTTTAAGGGTTTTGGGGAGAAGGCAGGAGAACAGGGTTGAGAAACATATTAGCCTTGGTGAAATGATGGAGCAGACTCAATGGGCTTAATTGTCTAATTGTACTCCTATATCTTATGGTATGGCAAATAATTATGAATGTTTATAGAATACTACCTTTTATTGAAAAGAACATGGAGGAGTCTGATAGATATGATTGAATGGCACAGCAGGCTCAAGAGGCTGATGGACTACTCCAGCTCCTAATCCTTATTTTTTCATAAAATCTGATATCTGGAACATATAAGGTGATATTAGTTTAGATGACCAAAATCTTGGTTGAATAGGTAGGTTTTAAGGAGCATTTTATCGGGGGATTGAGAGATAGAGAGGTGTCAGGGGGAACCTAGAGCCCAGGCAGTGTAGGACACCGCCTTCAATGGAATGATTCAATTGTAGATGCACATGGGGCCAGAAGTGAAGGGACGCAATGAGGGTCGTAGGACTGGTAAAGGCTACAGGGATTGGGAGAGGAGAGATCCATGTGATGATTCTTTATGAAGAGGAGAAAGTTAATAGAGGCATTGATGAACGAGCTGCCTGTGGAGCTCAGTGATACAGGGGAATGTGCTGTAATGCATGGTGCTCAATGCTTTATCAGGCATGTCTCCTGAACTTTCATTTTTTTTTCTTCACTTATCCACAGTGCAATCATAACACAGTATAAAGTATAATTTTTAAAAAATGAAATTTTAATAATGCTCATGCATCCAGGTTTTAACAAGGACTCAAGGACGAAAAACCCAATAATATTTCATAGCAGATTTAGGTTAAGGTACTTGTCTGTTCACTATTTTAAAATCCATTTCAGACTACAATTTATCAATAAAAGATAGGGGGATCTGGGCATTTTTTAATAATGCAGAGCTCATATTCAGCACTTGATAAGGGCATTATGCAATAGCAATAATTCATACAGGACTAGGTTTACATATTTGTCCTTGTGTAGTTGCAAAATGAGTTTCAGAGTGCAATTTATCAGCTATGCTAAATATAATATTCATTATTGCTTAGCATTTGTAAAGAGCCGAGCTTGCAGTTCAATTGTTCTCAAGAACATTCTTAAATGTTTATTTTATGATCCAGTCCATGTAGTAAAATTTGATGGATTTTCTAATTGTCTGAATCATTGACTAATTTTTCCGCATTCCAGTTACCACCACTCTCCTTTCCTGTTCTATCTCTCCCCACCCACAAGCCACCACTTCAAAATCTATCCTGCACTTCCAGAACTATTTCTGTAACACCTACCTTGATGTTAAGTCATCCCAGCATTATTTCACAGCTGATGATGTACGTTTGAAGGGCTCACATTGTTATATTGTAGGACATTTAGAAGCCAATTTGCACATAGTAAGCTCTCACAAACCAGTAATGACCAGATAATGAGTTTTTTAGTGATGTTGGTTGAGAGAGCAATATTGGCCAGAAAATTATTCTTTTCATTCACAAGATGTGTGTGTCACTGTGTGGGCCATTCCTAGATATTGACCAGGTGTATTTGAACATGGACCGCTTCAGTATCTGAGGAGTTGCGAATGGTGCTGAATTTTACGCAATCATTTCTGACCTTATGATGGAGGGAAGGTTGTTGATGAAGCAGCTGAAGATGAATGGGTTTCAAAAACTATACTGAGGAGCTCCCTGGAGCTGACCTCCAACAATGCGCCAGGTTTGACTCCAACCAGCACAGAGTTTTTCCCCTGATTCTCAGTGACTCCATCATTGTTGGAGTTCCTTGATCCACACTCGGTCGATTGCACCCTTGATACCAAGGGCTGTCAATCTTAGCTCGCCTCTGGAATTCAGCTCTTTTGTCCATGTTTGAACCAACGCTGCAATGAGGTCAGGAGCTGAGTGGTCCTGGAGGAACCCAAACTGGGCATCACTGAGCAGGTTATTGCTGAGCAGGTGCTGCTCGATAGCACTGTTGGTGACACCTTCCATCACTTTCCTGATGATCGAGAGGACATTGATGGGGCGGTAATTGGCCAGGTTGGATTTGTCCTGCTTTTTGTGTACAGGACGTACCTGGGCAATTTTCTACATTCTGTTGGTTATGGGATCACTTAGCAGCTTTATCACTTGCTGCTTATTCTGTTTGGTATGTAAGACATCCTGTTGGGTGGCTTCACCAGGTTAATACCTCATCTGCAGGTATGCCTGGTGCTGCTCCTGGCATGACCCCCTGCACTCTCCATTGAACCAAGGTTAATCACCTGGCTTGATGATAATGGTTGGGTGGGGGATATGCTGGGGCATGAGGTTACAGATTGAAACAAAACAAAGTTGCTGGAAAAGCTCAGCAAGTCTGGCAGGATCTGTGAAAGAAAAAACGGAGCTAACATTTTGGGTCCAGTGACCCTTCCTCAGAATTTAGGTTCTGAGGAAGGGTCACTAGACCTGAAACGTTAACTGTGTTTTTCCCTTCACAGATGCTGCCAGACCCTCTGAGCTTTTCCAGCAACTTTGTTTTTGTTCCTGATTTACAGCATCTGCGGTTCTTTTGGCTTAGGTTACAGATTGTACTGGAGTACAGTTCTGCTGCTGTTGATGGCACACAGCGCCTCATGGACACCCAATGTTGAGTTGCTACACCAGGCCGAAGTCTGTCCCATTGAGCACGGTGATAGTGCCTCACAACACAATGGAGGTTATTCTCAATATGAAGGTGGGATCTTCGTCTCCACAAGGACTATGCGATGGCCACTCTTAGCGATACTGTCTTGGACAGGTGCATCTGCAGCTGGCAGATTAGTAAGGATGAGGTCAAGTATGTTTTTCCCTCTTGTTGGTTCCCTCACCACCTGCGCATACCTGGTCTAGCAGCTATGTCCTTTACGGCCCAACCAGCTCGATCAGTATTACTGCTGCTGAGCCACTCTTGCTGGTGGACAGTGAAATCCCCTACCCAGAGTACATTTTGTGACCTTGCCATCCTCAGTGCTTCCTCTGGGTGTTGTTTAACATTGAGGAGAGACAGATTCATCAATTGAGGGAGGGTGGTATGTGGCCATCAGCAGGAGGTTTCCTTGCCCGTGAAACCATGAGACTTCATGGGGTCTGGAGTCAATGTTGAGGACTCCCAGAATAACACCCTCCTGGCTGTATACACTGTGCTGCCATCTCTGCTGGGCCTGTCATGCTGAGGAGACAGGACATATCCGTGAGACTGGTGATGGTGGTGTCTGGGACATTGTCTGTAAGATATGATTCTGTGAGTATGACTGTGCCAGGCTGTTGCTTGACTAGTCTGGGAGACAGCTGTCCCAATTTTGGAACCAACCCCCAGATGTTAGTGAGGAGGACTTTGCAGGGTTGACCAGGCTGTTCCTGCCGGTGTCTTTTCTAGTGCCTAGGTCGATGCCAGGTGATCTGCCCTGTTTCGTTTCTTTGAGACTTCCGAGTGATTGATACAATTGATCGTCTCTCAAGTCCAATTCAGAGGGCAGTTAAGAGTCAACCACATTGCTGTGGGTCTGGGGTCACATGTAGGACATGCCAGGTAAGGATGGCAGTTTCTTTCCCAATGCAAGATTGAAAGGGACTTTGCTGTTCTTCTTTCCAATCATGGCCCCAAAATCTGTCATAGCCACAGGTTCTGTCTTTATTTCCAATTAACCTTGTTGTGACCCCATGGGTGAATAAAAAGGACAACAGTTCAAAGCTTCTCAGGCTGGAAATGAAGGATTGGGGTCTCCCTGTGGAATTGTAAAAATGTGGGGAATTTCCCTGTGGCCCGATTAGCCCGTAATAATTTTACTGTCTTTGAATCTTTGAGCCTCTGTTATGCTCAAGTCCTCATCTGGGACGTATTCCTACTTTCTAGACTGGGCAGTTAATAAAATTGTTGGCAGCTCTTGTCGAGTAAAAGGCTAACTGTACCTTTACTCTGATATTACCTACTGAGCATGTGCATAAGGAGCTACATCATGATGATATGGAGCTGGAATTCCATTCTGTAGGGCTCTAGCTATGTCCTTTCTCACCATCCCCTGTACGGATATTTTTAAACATATGTCTGGCAATGTCAGTCAAAACATGCCTCTGACACCCCTCACATTCCTGTGGATTTAAATGCTGAAGTGATAGGACAGGGCACTGACTGCATGGCTAAGCATGATCCCAGCTGATATTACAACTGGACAAGTGAACCCGCACAGCTGACTGACCAAGCAGAGGGTGATGTGTGTATAGAATGAGCTGCCAGAGGAATTTGTGCAAGCTGGTATAATTACAATATTTAAAAGGCATCCAGATGGGTACATGAGTGGGAAGGGTTCAGAGGGATACGGGCCAAAAGCTGGTAAATGGGGCTGGATTAATTTAGAATATCTGATCGACAGATCATGCTGTACATCTCTCTGACTCTAAGTCAGATCACAGAATGAAATCTGTCTGGATAGGTCATGCATTGTTTTTATTAATTTAATATGGGTGGTATTTGAAAATGAACCCTAAATGCTTAAGACTGCAGATTTGGTTTCAGCAATAAAACAGGCTTATTGTGTAAGGGATATGGAAACAATAAAATAAAAACAATGCAATCTACCTAAATATAAAACTGTTTGAAACACTACAGAACAAAATCCATTCTACTCTCCAGCACCATCACTTTACAGTTACCCAAAACCCGGAGAAATTCCTTCCATGTCAAATGTGTGGCTTCATTTAACTGCCTCTTTTCAGTCCTGATCCCATGAGCTGTGAGGCCTTTTCCTTTGACCACTCACACAGCTAAGTTTAAACTTCCTCGGTCTTTGATAACCTATAGGGTTCAAAACAAATGCCTCATTGTAAGCTTTCATAAACCACAGCCGTTACTTCGATGTAACACATTCCCGTACATAATCTGAACAAGCTCTTTTTATCTTGGTGAAACATCTGACTCCAGCCCGGGCCTCCTTCGAGCAAAATTCTAAACGCTTTTAAATTTTTTTAGAAACTTATTCACCCTTGCTTCTGCTAATCTAATAGTTAATATTGTTTCATCTCAACTCATAAACCCTCGCAATATAAACAAATATCAATTACCACTGCAGGAGACCTCCAGTCATCTTCTCTCTGATAAATACAAGCTTAAAATCTGAAATAAAAACCTGCCTTGGTTCATTATTAAATCTGTCGATTTTAGTTGTGTGAGTTGTCAAAGGAAAAGGTCTGAAACTAACATCCACAGGCGACCAATTTGAAATCCAAACTCTAAACGTAAAGATATTAATATATACAAATTATACACCTTTCATCAAGTAGATGATTGATACTGGCCTGCAGTTTCCAGTCTACTAGGCTAGGGCTTTCTTTGTTATCTTTCATCCAAACTCAGCAATACCACCAGGATTTTTAAAAAGTTTATGTTTAGCACAACTCAGGTTTCTCTGATCTGGTTGAACTGACTTAAGTCAATCCCAACCTAAAACCAACCAGCCCTCCCCTCCCACACTGAATCAATGCAATGGTAAATCGTGCACTTTGTGCTCATTAGTGACCCTTCAAGAATGATTCAAAGGTTAAGCTGATTCCTTTGGGTACTAAAGAACACTAAAGGGAACATTTGAAAAGATTCTCAACTTAAGTTTTTTGAAAAAGCTTAGTGTGAAATTGAACACTATACTGAATGCAATATAACCAGCAAATGTTTCCGTACAAAACTCATTTTCAAACATTTAAGTCTGGATTATACAGAAATAAGTACCGATTTAAAATGCTTGTTTCAGTTCTGATGACTTAAGCACTGCAAGGAGTATTTTAGATGTAGAAAAATAATTTGCTCTAAAGTGCTGCTCAGTTGCCCCTGGTGGATCTAGTGGTCAGCAATATGTAAACCAATGTTAGCAGAAGCTCTGAGTTAAAACACATTTTTGAAAAGTGGAACCATTAGGACAATCTATGCTCAAACTGCATCCAAAACATAAAAGTCTGCCCTGTTAATTTTACTAAATTTAAATTAAGGTTACTCCAGCGTTAAGGGAGTTGCAGAGTTCAATCATTAGGACAAGGTCGTATGACAAGGATTCATTAACTGAAAGCTAAATGACTGATATCAGGAAGCTCAGTGCAATGAACTGTCAACACTTGGAATGGGTTTAAGGGGAAGGGCAAAGTAAAAGCCAACAAAAAGCAACAACTGCATCTGGTGTTTTTGGGATGTAGCCTGTTGCTGGATGAATAAACTGGAGTGGGCTTGTTGTTTTTCTCAATTGCATCCGCTGTGTTTTTCTGAGGGGTAGGAAGTGGCATTGGTTTTGAAAGTGGTCTTCAAGATATTGATTTTGTTGCTTGTAAATGTTAAATGTTAAAATCAGCAAGTACGTTGTCTATCTGCTTATTTCGTTATCACTGGTGAACTCATTGCAAAAAACATTGCTGTAGAAGTGATTCTGCTCATACCAGATCAGAGCATTTAAATCATGGCACTTTCCTCTTTAACTTACCTAAGACAGTGCTAAGTTGCAATTAACATTTAAGGCAATAACTATCTCTGACAAGAGAGAATCTAACCATTCAATGGTTTTACCATCATTGTGGACCTCAATATGCATCCTGGAAGTTACCATTGACCAGACTCTGAACTGGCCCAGCCATATAAATACTGAGCTACAAAGGCTAGTCAAAGGCTGGGAATTCTGTGACAAATAACACACCTCCTGACTCCTCAAAGCTGGTCCAGCATCTACAAGGCACAAATCAAGAGTGCCATGCAATGTTACTCAGTTTCCTGGATGGGTGCAGCTCCAACAACACTCAAGGAGCTTGGTACCATCCAGGACAAGACAACATACTTTATCCAGTCTCTTCACCACCGGGGCTCAGTCACAGCAGTGTGTACCATCTACAAGATGCACTGCAGATATTCACCAAAGCTCCTTAGAAAGCACCTTCCGAATCCTTGACCACTTCTATCTAGAAGGACAAAGGTAGCAAATACATGGGAATACCACTCACTGCAAGTTCCACTCCAAATCGCTCACCCACCCTGACTTGGAAAGTTCTTCACTGTAACACCAAATCCTGGAACTGCCTCCCTAACAGTTTTGGGGGTATCCCTACGCTTCAAGGACTGAAGCATTTCAAGCAGCCACCTCGCTGCCCCCTTCTCCAGGGTAATTAGGAATGGACAAGAAACGTCAAACCAGTCAGCAATGCCCACATCCCATCAGTGATCTGAGGCCAGAAGTGGGCTTGGTGCAAGATGGGAACAAAGAGCAATACCACTGGACAGAGTGAGCTATCACTCTCTTTAGGAGCAGCACACAGGCAAATAGAAAAACTTTGCCGTAAGAAGCAGCCACACCCAACTCCATGAGACACGTAAGTAAATGTGGCTTTTTTAAAAAGAGCATTATTAAAACATGGCGTGCCACCCTTTTATATTATGAACATTGTACAATATTACAATCCAGATGATGAGTGGGATGGGGTCCATGATCATTCTTCCTTTGAAAAAAAGGATTCATTAAATAAGATTTGAATTTGAACTCATTGCCACAGAAGCATGTGGACGTCAGCTAACTGAATAAATTTAAGACACAGATAGATACTTTGTTGATTGTTACGGGGATCAAAGGTTACAGGGAGAAAGCGAGAATGGTGTTGAGAAACTTATCAGCCATGATTGTATGGTAGAGCAGACTCGATGGGCTGAATGGCCTAATTTCTGCTGCTACGCCTTATGGTCTTACGATCTAAGATTGAGAATGGCTGATTCAAGGCCTTGAACTTCAACACTGCAGATTGGGTGAGTGTTTTTGCAAACAACCATCACAATACAAACAGATATATGGTTATTTTTTCATAGAATGTCTCACTGTAAGAGCATGGAATAGCTTAAATAACACTGAATGCACCAAGAGAACTATTGTTGCATTGCTCTCAGCCTGACAGACAGAAAGCCCCACGGGAATGTGCTGCTCTAATCTCCCTCCCAGGGATTTTGGGACTACTGAACAAAGTTCTCCTGATTCCTGCCCCCACTCCCTCCTCAATCTCTATCTTCTCCACTCCACTCTCAACTCTCACAGTTCCCTGGCTCACTCACCAACTTGCATTTATGTAGCACTGCAGAAGGGAAAACCAGAGAAACTTGTGAATGGCGCATCCTGATCCAACTCATTTTGTGTGTTTCAAAATGGAGCTCCAATCCAATGAGTATGTTTGTCTCCAAGTATTACTGTTGTTTTTAATGTTTACATTTCCCACCCAGGTCTTTTAAAATAGTTAAACATCCCTAGGTGTATTGAAAGACAAGAATTCTCTTCAGGAGACAATAGGGAGAGGTGATTGAAAGCACTGTCAAAGAGGACAGTTAGATTTTAAGGGATATATTTAACAAGGGAGCAAGGTGGGAAAGTTGATCAATTCAGGGAAGGGAAGCTGAAAGCACAACACTGGCAGAGTGAGGGTGTGATATTGGGGGATGCGCGAGGTTCCAGATTTGGAACAATGAGCAAATCTCAGAGGATTAGAGGAAGTTGCAGAGTGAGGGAGGAGTGAGGCCATGGAGAGATTTGAATAGGTGGGCAGCCTCATTCACATCTTAACTGTTCGTGAGACAATCTGTTTGAAGTCACCAGGGAATTTCTACTTTCTTTACAAAATGTTGGAGTTCCCATCTCGAGGGGCTTGAGTGAGATGGCTGTGAATGATTGAAGTAGAATTGCACAGTTGTTGCTCGAGGCTGAAAATTGCCCGAGAACACAAGCTTCAAAAACAAAAAGCCACATGAACCAAACCACACCACTGAATGCAAACTCCCAATGGCCCAACTTCTGCAAATCCTTCCTTCTTAATTTTGAGCAAGAAGAAAATACACATTTTTTTATGTCATGGCTCTTTTCACCCTTTGTATGTTCCAGTTAAAGTGGAATATGAAGGTTTCAGAAATCTAACATGCCAACAGAATGTGAGTGAGCCGCTGTGGAAACAGTGTGGTAACACTGCCTACCTTGTGGTTTTGATAGGGCTTTTGACTAGAATAGATTACTGAGTTATTTTTAATCGCTGTGCTTTGGCTGACAATGTAAGTTTGAAGTCAGCTGATTTTCCGGAAATTCAAAAAAACCCTTCCAACTGTGTGTTCTGCTTACAACTCTCACTTCAGCAAGTAGATTTCAAAGCCTTGCCTATCCTGAGTAGATGTGGATGAAGGAAAGTTGGTTGTAATTTTCCAATATTCCACACTTTTCTCTCTGAACAGAGGCTAGCTCTTTCTTCAGAAGTCTAATGTGCTCTTTTTCGATAGGTCAGCCTCTCTGTGAAGTGAAGTCCCTCAAGGTGTCACCCCTATATATAGCCCTTGCTTCTCCTGGTCTGACACCTCACTGCATGTGAGATAACAAAGTGTGAAGCTGGATGAACACAGCAGGACAAGCAACATCTCAGGAGCACAAAAGCTGACGTTTTGGGCTTAGACCCTTCATCAGAGAGGGGGATGGGGAGAGGGTTCTGAAATAAATAGGGAGAGAGGGGGAGGCTGACCGAAGATGGATCAGTGGGAGAGAGATCCCCTGAGGTTGGTCTGGAGGGAGGAGGGTAACTTCTCCAGGTTAGGCATCCCTGGAAGAGGCTTTGAAGTGAGATTAAAATTGTGATCAGAGATAATGGGGACTGCAGATGCTGGAGAATCCAAGATAACGAGTTCAGTTTTCTACGTGCTGTTAAACTGTTGTGGTTCACTTGATAATAATACTCTTGCCCTCCATCAAATGTTTGTGGGTTTAAGACCCTCCTGCTAATTTTAAACACAGTCTGATACAGCAGGGCAGGACTGAGGCCTGTGAGCAACTACCCTGTCAAGTCCCTAAAAATCTTATATGCTTCAGTAAGGTTGCCTCTCATTCTTCTAAACTCCAATGAGCACAGGCCCGGCCTACTCAACCTCTCCTCATAAGACAGTCCCTCAATACTGGGATCAGCCTAGTGAACCTTCTCTGGACTGCCTCAAATGCCAATATACCTCCTTTGATATTGGACACAAAACCAGTCACAGTATTCCAGCTGCGGTCTGTCTTATGTTTGGTATAGATTTAGCAAGGCTTCTCATTTTTATAGATAATAAAATGTGAGGCTGGATGAACACAGCAGGCCAAGCAGCATCTCAGGAGCACAAAAGCTGATGTTTTGGGCCTAGACCCTTCTCTGATGAAGGGTCTAGGCCCGAAACGTCAGCTTTTGTGCTCCTGAGATGCTGCTTGGCCTGCTGTGTTCATCCAGCCTCACATTTTATTATCTTGGAATTCTCCAGCATCTGCAGTTCCCATTATCTCTTCTCATTTTTATAGTTTATTTCCTTAGAAATAAAGGACAAGATTCCATTTGCGTCCATATCACTTGCTGAATTTGGATGCTAGCTTTTAGTAATTTAAGCATGGGCACTCACAATAACTCTGTTCTGTAGCTTTCTGCAGGCTTTCTCCATTTAAATAATTTGTTTTCATTCATTCACAGAATGAGGGTACTGCCAGTGAGACCACTGTTTATTACCCATCCCTAATTACTCACAGGGAAATTAAGAGTCAACCACATTACTGAGGGTCTGGAATCACTTGCAGGCCAGACCAGGTAACGATGGTGATTTCCTTCCCTAAAGGACATTAGTGAATCTGTTGGGTTTTCGTGACAATTGATTCATAGTCATCATTAGACTCTTTATGCTAGATTTTGATTGAATTTAGATTCCATCATCTGCCATGGCAGGATTTGAACCCAGGCCCCAAGAACATTGCCTGGGTGTCCAGATTAACAGTCCAGTGAAAGTACCACTAAGCCATCACACTTCCCCCTCATTCAGGTCCTCTATTCCTGACAAAGTGCAGAACCTCAAACTTTCTCACATGCCAAGATTTCTAAAAGTATTTCATTGCCTCCAAGACCCTTGGTTGTGAAAGATATGAAACAAGTAATCTTCTTCTCTGTGTTTTTACTTTTTGTATGAAGAAAGATGAAAACTAGGGTCATCATTGGATGATTGTCAATAACAAATCAATAAGGAACTCAAGAGAAATCTCTTTCCCTGGAAAGTGGTTGAGGAGAGTCATTTAGAGGCAGTGAAGGGGAAACTTATGAAGCCCTTGAGGGTGAAATGAATGAAAAAATACGATGGGACACTTGTGATGGCCTGGGATCAAGCCTCACTGGTACCAGAGGAAGTGTGATAATATATCTGCACAGGTTGTTTAGGAAAATAGGTTAAATGAGGAAAAAAGACATTTAGAAGGATATGCTGGGTTCTCATGATACTGTGGTAGTGTTCCTACCTCTGAGCCAGGAGGCAAGGGTTCAGGCTTCACCTGCTCTAGAGGCTGTGTAATGACATTGCTGAACTAGCTGATTAGAAAATATCTAGCAAGATATACTGATGGGATTAGATGAGTCAGGACAGACTGATAAAAGCCAGCATGGGATAGTGGGGCTGAAGGGCCTGTTTCTGAGAGTTGGCTTCTACATCAAAACAAAGTTCTATTTTGGATTATCTCTTTATTGAGATTTGAAAAGTGACTAATCTTTCCTCACAGTTTAGCTTTGTAATATTGGGAATCAGTATCGCTGTGCACGTCCCTAATAGCTCCCGTGCCATGCTGAGAAGCACTTTATCCCTGACATCAGATGCATTTGGAGAGGCAAGAAATGATTAGGGATAGTCAGCATGGATTTTTTTGTGAGGGAAATCATATCTCACAACCTTGATTGACTTTTTTGAGGAAGTAATCAAAAAGATTGATGATGGCAGAGCAGGATTCGTTGTTTATTTGGGCTTTAGAAAAGCCTTTGACCAGGTTCCACATGGCAGACTAATTAGTAAAGTTAGGTCACATGGGATTCAGGGTGAGCTCGCCAACTGGGTACAAAATTGGCCTGACAGCAGGAGAAAGCTGGTGGTGGTGGAGGGTTGCTTTTCAGACTGGAGGCTTGTGACTAGTGGTGTTCCACTGAGATTGGTATTGGGTCCACTTTTGTTTGAAATTTATGGAAATGATTTGGGTGAGGATATAGGAGGTGAGGATAGTAAGTTTACAGACGACACCAAAATAGGTGACATTGTTAACAATGAGGAAGGCTTTTTAAGATTCTAAAGGCGTCTTGATCAAATGGGTCAATGGGCCGAAAAATGGCATATGAAGATTAATTTGGATAAATATGAAGTATTGCACTTTAGTACAACAGACAAGGGTAGGGGTTATACAATAAATGTTAGGGCCCTGGGTTAGTGTTGTAGAACAGAGAGACCTAGGGGTTTAGGTACATAATTCTTTGAAATTTATGTCACAAGTAGACAGGGTTAAGAAAGCATTTAGCACGCATGCCTTTATTGCTCAGACATTTGAGTGCAGGAGTTAAGATTCATGGTGAAATTGTACAGGATGTTTGTGAAGGCTGTTCTGGAGTACTGGTTGCCCTGTTATAAGAAGGATACTATTAAACTGGAGGGGTTTCAGGAAAGATTTACCAGGATGCTGCAGGAAATGGAGGGTTTTAGTTATAAAAATAGGTTGGATAGTCTGGGACCTTTTTTCACTGAACCATAGGATGTTGAGAGGTGAACTTATAGAGGTTTATAAAACCATGAGGGGCATCGATAAGGTGAATAGAAAAGATTTTTTCCCTTGGTTGGGGGAGTTCAAAGCTAGCAGGATTAGTTTTAAGGTGAGGGAGGAAAGATTTAAAAATGACATGAGGGACATCATTTTTTAGACAGAGAGTGGTCCAAGTGTGGAATGAACTGCCAGATGAAGAGGTGGATGTGGGTACAATTATAATGTTTAAAAGACATTTGGATAAGTACATGAATAGGAAAGGTTTGGAGCATATTTTGGGCCAAACAAAGGCACGTGGGACTAGTTTAGTTTGGGAACATGGTCAGTGTGAACTGGTTGGAGCAAAGGGTCTGTTTCCATACTCAATGACTATTACCAAGAGAACAGCTCACTCATGTGTGATGCCTCCACAGTTGAATAGTCCCTTAGTGCTCTGGTACAAAGCTTACACTTACAGAAATACACCAATTGAGGAAGGAAGAGGAGGCTGATGAAGGGTCTAGGCCCGAAACGTCAGCTTTTGTGCTCCTGAGATGCTGCTTGGCCTGCTGTTTTCATCTAGCTCCACAATTTATTATCTAGGGAGAGGAGGGTGATGGGATCACATCCCAGCATGCCTTGAGAGGAGAGAAAGAAATATTGTTCCTCAGTGTGCTATCTCTAGACAAATGCAGCTGCCACTTCACAGCAGCAATAACACGAGTGACCAGTTTGTCATGTTGACTGTTCCTCTTTAAACGGTGGCCTGGGATTCTTTAATGGCCACCTCAACAAGACCTCCTCTTATTGTCTCATCTAAGGGACTACAGTGTCCAACAAGGGTCGGGACCTCCTCAAGACTTCAGAAGGAACACTGTTCTAAATCAATTCCCAGCGTGGGGTTCAGTTTCAGAATCCTCTCATTGACTGAGCAAAGCTGGCACTGAACTGTCGTGTAAATTTGAATGGGATTTTCTTATGCTGTCCATCAACAGGGAAGGGATTGAGACTTTGGGAGTCGGGAAGGGGGCTGAGAGGCTACCCCAATAACAGGGGCTGCTGTAGCACTTGGAGCAGAGTGAGATGTGATGGGTTTCCATCCCAACTTAACAGAGCAAGACATTGCCTTTGATGAGTCAGTTGGAAGACTAGACTGGCACTGAGAATTTAGTCCATTAGATTCTCATCGGGTTCAAAAATCCATTAGAGGTGCAGGAGGAGCAGCAAGACGGACCAAAGCACCGATAAAGCACTCTAGATTAATGTGACTCCACAGGAGCTGAAGAAGGTCATGATTGGGTTTGGCCATAAGATCATGGGTTCCCCTAGTGGGCCAGGCATGGACTGCTTTGAAACCTGCAGAATTCTCAATGGCTGCACTACACCCTATTCATGGCCAACTGATGTCCTTTGTCCCATGAGAAACACAATGGGAACTCTGTTGGTATAATCCAATAATCTGGATGGTTTTGATGAAAAATTGAGCTGAGAGGATTTTGAACATTATCTGCATTGTCAAATTCATCAATATCAGGTGCAAAACCCAGGGTTTGAGTATAGACTTTACAGGCTGGTCAGACTGACTGCACTTTAGGATCAACGCTCAAATCCCAAGTACTTGCTTTGTTTTAAACAACCCTAAATGTTTCTTCAAAATTAGGGCCTATCAATATAAGACAGCCACTCCTCAATCAAAATCGGGAATTCAAGACAAATTTCCTCACTCAGAGAGGTATGGTGACCTCACTTGAGGAAAGCTTGGAGGAGGGGAAGTGCTGGCCAAGTGGTTTTATCACTAGACTGTCAATACAGAGACCTCGGTAATATTCTGGGCACCCAGGTTTGAATCCTGCCACGGCAGACGGTGGAATTTGAATTCAATAAGAAAACAATCTGGAATAAGGAGTCTAACAATGATCATGAATCCACTGCTGAATGTTGGAAAAACCTCTCTGGTTCACTAAGGTCCTTTAGGGAAGGAAACTGCCATCCTTACCCGGTCTGGCCTACATGTGACTCCAGACCCACAGCAATGTGGTTAACTCTTAACTGCCCTCTGAACAATTAAGGATGGGCAATAAATTCTGTCTAGCTGCCAATGCCCTCATCCCATGAATGAATAAAAAAAAAACATATAATAAGTTAGCTAGATTAAAACCTGGAGGGAGAAAAGAATAGAAGGATAGGTCAAAGGGATGAATGAAAGGGGGTGAGGGGAGCATAGACAGTGGCACAGACTAGTTGTGGCTGACTCTGCACTGTACATTCTATTTAATTCTATCTGTCTCTGAACTCCCACCTCCCACCTCTTCTTCACTTCCCCTGTTTTCAATCTCTATCAACACTGGTGAGCCCTGTGTCTGTCTGCAATTGATGCCCACACATCTCCCTTCCTGCAAAGTAACAATAGCAGGAGCAGTGAAAAATTCTACTCTCTCATCTGCCAGGTGGCATTGGGTCCAATTCGCACAGCCACTAAGGACAAATGAACCAGGAACAGGAGTAGACTGTTTGACCCCTCAATCCTATCCTGACATTCAATGAGATCAAGGCTAATTGGATCTTAGCCTCAACTGCACTTTCCTGCCTTCTCCACATTCCTTGATTCCCATCCTGCGACCCCATGTTTCAGACTCTAGGGTGTGGGGAGAAACAAGCTCTCAAAAATGACAACCCCTCTTTGCCAATCTCATAAAGTAGACCCTAGCTGATTGAGCCCAGTCCTGAATGCCACAGGTCACACACAAGGGACTCAGTAATCAATTCTATTATCGTTTCAAGACCAGTTGACAGGCATTAAGATGCGAAACAGGGTTTTGGATGAAGAAGTGTGATAAATTATGATTAACAATTAAAATTACTGCAGGCTACTAAAACCAATAAGAGAGACAGCCTGTAATAAAGTCACAGCTTACATTAAATAATATGTCAGTTAGTGACTTTATTTAGCATCTTAAAACAAGAAACTGTCAGCCTAAATTAAGACTGTGTTTCATGCGTTGAATTTATATGAAGAAAGCTGGTGAGAAGATTTAATCCAAAGAGACAAATCACGCATGCAGATGTGAGATAGAAGGTCCCCACTTGTCAGAATGTTCGAGTCTATCTATTTATGTCGAACATTATTTCATGTGGCTTAAACAAAGGACACTGCAACCTCAGCTAATTTGAAGCAACAACATTTAATGTCGGAAAACATCCCAAGATGCCTCGCAGGAGCATTAATGAACAAAATCCTTCAGTCAACTGTGTAGTCAGATGATAAAATGTGAGGCTGGATGAACACAGCAGGCCAAGCAGCATCTCAGGAGCACACTTTTGTGCTCCTGAGATGCTGCTTGGCCTGCTGTGTTCATCCAGCCTCACATTTTATTATCTTGGAATCTCCAGCATCGGCAGTTCCCATTATCTCTGTGTAGTCAGATGTTAGGGCAGGAAATTCACCAACTTGTTCAAAGACCCAAATTTTATGGAGTTGGTTAAAGTGCGAGACAGAGGTAGAGAGACTGAGACAGTAAATGAGGAAATTCCACAGATTGTGCTCTTGGCAACCGAAAACACAAATGGCTGAATGTGGAATGATGAAAACGAGGGATGTACAAGAGGTCAGAATCAGAGAAGTGGAGTTCTTAGATAGTATGTGAAGGTTATGGAGAAGGGGAAGGACAAACTATGAAGAGCTCACGCAGTCATCCCAATATTAGTTTCCAAAGTACAGCCCCCCCCCGCTGAGATCACTAGATCTGTGTCAGTGGGGATTGGAATGTGGAATGCTCAGCCGATAGTGTGTCCAGACAGGGGAAGCCCTGAGTTTTCAGCACAAACTGGGGAGAGTTGACTCAATAGAGTTCTTGAAAGTTTCTGTATTTTCCTATTCAAAAGTATCTGTCACTCACTTTCAAAATCATAGAACCTTGTCACAGAAAGTGCCACACAAAAACAGGCCATTCAGCCCAACAAGTATGTTGTAGTGTTTATACTAGACATTGACCTTTCCAAACCATCCCTCTTCTCCTCCCAATCAATATAACCATCTATTTGCCTCATCTACTAGATTTGCTCTTCATACAAATGGAAATATCTTCTCTGGACTAACCTTTGAAACCCATCTGAAATGTCACTCTCACCACACCTCTGGAGTTCAGCTCTTTTGTCCATTTTTGAACAAAGGCTATAATGAAGTTTGGAACTGAGTGGCCCTTGACAAATGAAACCCAGAAACATTGAAATCAAATTGCCAGTTTATGAAACTGTACAAGACAATAGCGATAACTGTTAACACACTGACCAGTCACTGTGTTTACACACAAACCTCACACTGTATCATTCAAATTCACACTAACATTCTACAAAATGTTACTGAAGTGCATTGTAATTCTGATTTTGTTATTCAGGATGCGCTGTTGAATTAACTGGATAATTGCTGTTTAACAGTCTGTTTAATGTTTTATTTAAAGTTTTGCTTACTAAATTAAGCATGCAAAAAGTGCTACATTATTGCAAAGCGATTAATAATGCATCTCAATTTTTCTTGACAATGCACAAAGTGTAACAATGTGAAAAAATGTAACAAATTTGTACATAATAAATATTTTATTCATTAAAACTACTGCTATATTTTTCTTTCCAAGTTTGCAATTTGTAAATTATCCAACAGCCAAATTTTACAGCTGACAAATATTGGGGACTAGCCATGCATCACGAATTAAAGATTGCCAACCTGTAATTTCAATGTGGGTATTTTAAGTATTAATTACACGTTGGATTATCAGTTAGCAAATCCTGCCTCTGACGCGGAAGGTGGTGGGTGCAAGTTCGAATGTAGAGAATTGAGCCACTCCCTGTGCCGTGCTGAGAGGGAGACGCCCTGTCAGAGGTGCTGCCTTCCTGGTGAGCTAAAGTTGAGAACCTGTCTGCCCATTTAAACAGTAGAGCTGGGTCTAGGCCGGAAACGTCAGCCTTCCTGCTCCTCTGATGCTGCTTGGCCTGCTGTGCTTATCCAGCTCTACATCTTGTTATCTCGAGTTCTCACCAACGTCCTGTCTAATAATGATTCCGCAAACAACACTGTCAAAACTGGGCAATTATCACATTGTGTGTAAAACTAACTGTAGCTTGAAATGATTAGTTAAAAAAAAGTATAATGTATTTCTTTTCTTTACATTGGGCTAAGCTCTATATAAAATAATGGTTGGAACATTTTGCTTTCATGGGCACAATTTTGCATTTTTTTGGCTGGTCTCTGTACCTGCCTTCCATCAGTGACACAGCACAGGGTCTCTCTCTCACACCATAACCCTAACCCTCTCTCTCTCACACTCTCACACACACTCCCTCTCTCCCTCACACACCCAGAACACACAATCCCACAAACATTCCCACACTCTCTCTCACACTCCCACACACACACGAATGCACACATACACACACACACGCGCGTTCACATTCACACACACACACACACACACACACACACACACGCGTTCACATTCACACACACACACACACTCACACAAACACACACACACTCACACACACATACACACACACGCACACATACACACACACACTTTCACATACACACACACACACACACACACACACACACACGTTCTCACTCACACACATTCACTCGCACTCTCTCACACACACACACACTCACATATGCACACACACACACACACTCACATACGTACTCACACGCACACACTCACATTCACACACACTCACATACACACTCACACACACACACACACACACACACACACACACACACACACACACACACAGTCATTCACATACATGCTCACACACACATACACTCATATATACACTCTCTCACACTCACACACATACATACAACTCACACAGCTGCACAGATAGCTGAGGGAGAGATGACCAGGCCACTAGCACTTGGGAGGGTATGGGTGACCAGGCACCTGCTCAGACCCTGTAAAGATGGGTTGCTGTAGTCCCAGTGATGAGGCAGGTCATGGATACCCTCAGAGATGGGTGTGATCAGCAGGAAGGATTAAGATGTGGTAGCTCCCCTTCTGAGAAGGGGGAGCAAGAGTTAGTCCAGCCACTGTTTGGTTGTCTCCATCAGATCAGAGAACCACACAATACACTAGAGGCCCTTTAGGCCATCGAGTCTGTACCTCCATGAACAGGTTGGCAGCTGTGATGGAGAGACAAGCTCTCCCTGCACCCTCTGGGAATGCTGGAGTGTCACACACACTGCATCCAATCACCAATGGCGGTGTGGCTCAGGACCAAAGCCAGCCTGGGCTGGGTGGGGAATGGGGAGCCCTGGCCACCATCCAGGCATCCCAACAGGAGCCTTGGCATGCCCAACCTGTCCACAAGCCCCTAGAATCACCTCACCAAGTCTACAGGGCCAGTTGGCTCCATTACAAAGCAGGTGCCTTCCAGACAATCTAAGGTACAATGGGAGGGAGAGGAATCGACAGGGTTAGTGGGATCAATGGCTGACACAATGTGATAAAGTTTTGTTCTTCAAATTCACATCCATGTCTCTGTATAGGCCTCGTTGTGGTCTGTGTCCTAGGCCCTTGAAGGATACACTCTGGGGGTTTATACAGTGAGATCTAGGAGGGTGGGAAGGCCTCTCTGAGAGTCGGGAGCTGATGCAGTGGGGAAAGGGTGCATGCCACTGGTGTTTATTGATCATGACCTACTCTGCAGTTTGACCCTGGGCAGCACAAAGGTCATTTGGAGAAGAAGATGGAATTAGGTCATCATCAGGTATCCACTGGTTTCCATGTCGATGGCTGGTTTGGTAAGATTGCAATGTGGGACAAAGAGTCAACAAGCAACAAAGAACGTCAGCTGGCAGCCACTGCTCCCAGTGAGAACTGAGTCACTCGAGGAAAATGGGAAAGGCGTGGTGAGATGATTTTAAGACTGAGATAATCATCTCCCTGAATTCTGCTTCACATCTTATCCCATTGCACGCTGTTCAAGCTCAGACCCTGTTACAAGTCACAGAGCTGAGAGGTTACATTCACTTTCCAAAAGACCGGGGCTTTGTGGCTGTGAATTGAGAATTTTGGTCCCACTGAGCCTCTCGGAATCTAATGCTTCTGGAATGATTTTTGAATTTTCAAAGGCCTGGAGGGCTGAGGGAGGGGGAAGCTCGGTTTCTGTTAATGAACAGCTGTCTAAGCTCATTAGGGAGCTCAGTCATGGCTTGTCAATCCAAGATTTAGAGTTTATAAGTGTTCTTTCAGAGTGCCTGAACAGTCCCACGCATGGTTGTGATGGAGTGGAGCCTTCGAGAATCGTTTTGTATCAGTTTTGAAATGTACTCAGTGGGCCATGCTGCTATGGTCCGTCACCCATGGTCACATTGCCGGGAGTTCCACCTCACAGAGCTGGCTGCTCTGATCTGCAAACCAGCAGCAGTCTGCAACATGGCTGCTGCCTGTCTGCGTAGCTGGGTGCCCAACAGGAAACTCCCATCACCCCCTACAGCTGCTTGAAATCTCTCACCTCGCTCAAACCCTGTTCAATTAGGCAACATACATTCAAAAATACCATCGCAAGATAAATACAGCCCGGGTGTGGGAAAGAAACCTGGATTTTACCTGGACGTTGGATTTCCCAATCTTATTAACTCGGTTCTGAGGAAGTGTCAGACCGAACTTCAATTGTTAACTCTGTCTTTCTCTCAGCAGATGCTGCCAGAGCTGATGGATTTTCCCAGCGTTTTCTGTCTCTATTCTGAACTTTGGTTTATTAGTTGACCAGCCTGGGCTGTAGCTGTAGAATCCTTTATTCATTCACAGGACGAGGCTGTCGCTGGCCAGGCAGCATTTATTGCCCATCCCTAATTGCCCTGAGGGTGGCTAAGAGTCAACCACATTGCTGTGGGTCTGGAGTCACATGCAGACCAGAGCAGGTAAGGATGGCAGTTTCCTTCCCTAAAGGACACTAGTGAACCAGATGGTTTTTTTTCCTGACAATTGACAATAGATTCATGGTAATCATTAGATTCTTAATTCTAGAAATTTATGGAATTCAAATTCCACCATCTGCCAGGGTGGGATTCAAATCTGGACCCCCAGAACATTATCTGGGTCTCTGGATTAATAGTCTAGCGATAATACCACTAGGTCATCGCCTCCCCTCTAAATTATTCTTCTAAAGCCTGAAGGTAGATCAAAGAGTTGAAT